>NC_079499.1:37775358-38078388 GCF_030052815.1 Hevea brasiliensis | reverse complement strand
GTCTAACCCAGATTTTCTAGGCACCAAACTGGTTTTGGCAGTTTTACATCACTAAATTTGGGTGGCTATATGACTTGGTTAAGGGAATAATTTGGGTTTATGTTCTTCATGAAAGTTTTAGGTCTATATCTCAGCTTTCTACTGGCAAAATTTTAGGTCATTTAGACCTGCATAGCCCAAGTTATGGCCAAATGAACATTGTTCATTTGGTCATTTTTGTACAGGGCAGAATACCTAAGTCCGGATTTGGCCAATTTGTTGACTATGCTATGGACACTTTTTGGGCATGATTCCTGAATGAAAAATGTGTCATTTTGTATCTAGTTTCATTCGCAATTGGCCTCACACCAATTGGGTTGGTAAATATTCAGTTTTGGTCCCTGAAAGGGACCTTGGTCCTACTGCCTATAGCATGTCCCTAAGCAATCCGAATTTAAATCTAATTCTAATACTTCCAACATAACACAATTGGTCACATGTAACACTCTTATGTTCGGTACTGCTGTCACACACTACCCCTCTGTAAGGCATAACATGATCCCGTAGTATACCTAATGAATTACCAACTTCGTCTACTGATAACCCATTAAATACACTACAAGGGATTTTAAAACTTTTCTTACTTCTTTTTACAGTGGTGAGCACTATTTATAGGTGTTAAAAACTTTTTTGAACTTAAGTGAAAGAGCTAAAAAATTTGAATTATTAGTAATTTCTATAAAAATTTTGGCGGAGTGCCCTCTGTATTTTGAATAAAACAATTCTTCAAAAAAACCTGTAAAAAGCACTTCAAACATATTTTTAAATCTCAACTCCAATAGTTAAACAACACAATATATTTCTCAACTCAAATCCACAATAATTTTTTTTCAATATTTTCAAAGGATGAGATAAAAGAAATATAGTACGAATTTTACAAGTCAAAATAACTCATAAATTATTTTACAACTTCAATGTACAATCTTAATTTACAACTGCTCAAAACCAAGAACAATATATACATACAATGAACATATATTACAGTACAAAATGCAAAATGTGGTATACTCAATATACTTGATGATCTCTCACTGAATGCACTAGCAGCCTAGTCTGCTGCCCTGTCCGTCTGTCTACCTGCGACAGCAATAAAAAGCTATCGCTGAGACAATTTCTCAGTGGTGCACAACATTAACCAAATACAACTTTAAATCACAAATCATAAGTCATATAAATAGTGGATACTTAAATAATAGTTAAATTCAAGACAATGAATTTCATAAAGAATTTGAACTCCATTCCACAATATCACAATAAATCTCAATAGTCAAAACATGGTTAAATTCAAAAGACAGTGAATGTCAATAAGAATTTAAACTCCATTTTACAAAGCTCATAATAACACAATTTAGTCAAATAATTTAAGAACACAGTGTTACCAATTCATACACAACTTAAGCCATGACACAAATTTCCGATCAATGTCGCGTTGTACACCATGACAAAGCAATCTACAACCCCACTAATCGAAATCAATGAGGGAGGTGGCTAGCTAGCTAATGAGTACTCATCTGATCTACAACTTCAACTGGTAAGCTAGAGAGAGAGGAAAATAAACGATCTCAACCTCATAAATGGAGGAGGAATAATGTGATACTGTTATGCTAAGTGTGAACACAAAATCAATTCCAAACATTTCCAAAGTCATAATTTCATTCACAAGATGGCAATACAATTCATAATTAACTTCAAATTTCCATAAATCACACTATATCAAATTTTCAATGACAAAAGGCTCAAATAAGATTTATTGTGTACAAACCTCTAATAACTGTCTCCTGGCCTTGACTCAGTGTTTCCTTCCCTTTCCCTGAGTCCTTGCTAACTGAGAAACATAATTTAAAGTGTTTCAGTACTCATTTAAACTGTCTCTAATGATAATGCTTGATAATTAATTCACTGAATTCTATTATTTGCTTAGTCAACCTAATATGTCGACACTCGATGCGTTCTAGGTAAATTAGGTTTTAGTGTTACTAATATGCCACATTCGATAGTCTTTTAGGGTTGGTACATGTTACCCAATTCATTTCCATGTATATTGCGTTTTATTGCAATTTGCTGGATTTCGGGATACTAGTTTGACCTAGCCGGACGACCTAGTTCCCTCGGTTTTCGAGTTTCGATCAAAACTACAAACTTGTAGATCTATGTCTTATTGCAAAAAGGGGCAAAATTTCAAGTCATTCTGAGTTTACTAGACCAAGTTATGGTCATTTTACTATTGCTGGTCAAAATGCATCAAAATTGATCACTTTAGGTCATTTTAGGTCACTTTTGGTTCGGCCAGTTTTTGGACCCGAACTTGTGCAAGCTTTTTAACTTACCTATGGTAATTTCTGGGCTTTGGTGTCTTCATATGACTTTTAGATATAGGTCTTAACTATTCATGGTCAAAATTTCAGGTCAATTGGATCTGTTTTGAGTGAGTTATGGCCTAAACACTAACTGCTGCCCAAATGATCAATTTTCAGGCCTTAATTGCACTAATCCGGATTTGGTCACTTTTCAAGTTACCTTACAAGCAGAATTTTGGTAAGCTTCCTCCATGAAAGTTGGCACATTTTGTGCCTAGTTTTACCTCCAATTGGTCTCATACCAATTGGAGCCACACACTTAAGGTTCTAGGCCCAAAACATAAACTGCCCTATTGCAATTTTTTCATTACTCATCAAAGGACACTTTTAACACTTACCAAACTACACATTCATGCCAATTCTGGTTTGTACCATAACCTAAACACAATTCACAACATATTGTTGGTCATTTTGGCAGCTTACAATCACACTCAATATGCACCATATAGTACAGAATTTTTCAAACTCGAATTACAACAATTCAATCACCTAACCTAGCTCATTTACATGTCCAACCTCACACCATCATACATACACACTAGCTGCCATAACAAGTACCAAAATTCAACCTTAATATTCCATAAACCAAACATGAAATAACATTTTTATGGTTCACCAAATCAAGCTGCCGATTCATATACCTCTCTCTCCATTAATGTCCAAGCTTCCAAATTCAAGTATACATTCACAATGTACTTAGTATACATCACCCAATTTATTCCTACACATATAAACACATAATCAACCCTTTAATCTACCATTTACAAGCAAGAACAAACTACCCTCAAGGAGTTTCCATGGCTGCCAAAAGTACACATCTCCCTTTAAACATCAAACCTCAAAAATCTCTCCACAATTCAAGTACCCATAACATCCTTACAAACTTTAATGAAACAATAATAAAAAACACAAACTTACCACTTTGGAAATTCTTCAAAACCTCACCAAAACTTTTTAAAATTGCTATCAAACTCTTCCTTGCAAGGTGAGGATAAACTTTAATGAAGACAAGTGTGGGAAAAATGGCTTGATCATGGAGTTTTAATGGCTTAAAGGTGGGCAGCCATGGGAGAGGTTTGCGAGCTTCCATGCGGCTAATGGAACTTTTCAAGTGAAGAAGATGGATTGTAGATTGTTAGTGGATATTTCTATCCACTTATGATATAATATGTTGTATAATGGTCCACTAACATAGTTTAATAATAAATATATATTAAACTTTCCATATTCCCACATTAAGCTCCTAATTTTTGCTAATTGAATTAGGTACCACTAATTTAATTTTTCATGACATTTTCCAAGTGTAATATTATATATTTTTAATGGACATTTAGGTCAAAAGACAACTCGGGTGTTAAATAACTACAATGCCCCTGTTCGGGTTGCATTCCCTATTTTTCGGTAACACCAGGTTTGTCCATTTTTCGATTTCTCACTTTTCTTTGTACTAATTAATTAGTTTTTCTTTGACACTTCTAATGGTATTTATACTTCAATAGACATTTATTTAAGTCCTAAAAGTATTTTCCAGGGTTCCCCGAGGTCTAGGGCTAGTCAACGGTCCACGCCGTGACTTCCTAGTGCGGTCACCCATCGCTAGGGTTCTCGGCTCGTTTAACTTGGTTACATTTCATTGCTATGATTTTCCTTTGTTTTTCTTGTATTTTCTTTTCCTGTATTTCATTATTTTATGTCTCCTCACTCGTATCAAAGTGTAGTTATAGGCATCCTAACTGTCCGGACAACAGTGGTCACTAGAATAGTAGAACGCACCACCGAAAATAGGGGTGTTACAATTCTCCCCCCTTAAAATAAATTTCATCTCAAAATTTGACCTAGCATTAGTCTCTGAACAGCTGTGGGTGCTATCTCCTCATATCCTCTTCATGTTCCCAAGTAACTTCCTGGCCTGAATGATGGTTCCACAACACTTTAACCAGGTGTATATGTTTGTTCCTCAACTGCTTCACCTCTTATGCCAGAATTTCTATGGGTTCTTCCTCATAAGAGAGCTCTGGATTTACCTCAATCTCTTCAACTAATAGAACATGAGATGGGTCTAGTTTGTACCTTCTTAACATGGACACATGGAAGACACTGTGTATCCTTTCTAACTCTGGAGGTAATGCCAACCGATATGCCAAAGGACCCACTCTTTCCAGAACCTCATATGGTCCGATGAAACAAGGACTCAGTTTCCCCTTTCTGCCAAATCTCATAATCCTCTTCCAAGGAGAAACTTTGAGGAATACCTTATCACCCACTGCATATTCAATATCTCTTCTCTTCAGATCAACATAGGACTTCTGATGGTCTGATGCAGCCTTTAGTCTATCTCTGATCAATTTGATCTTTTCCTCTGTCTGCTGAACAATTTCTGGCCCAATCATCTTCCTTTCACCTACTTCATCCCAACATAGAGTGTTCTGCACTTTCTGCCATACAAAGCTTCATATGGAGGCATCCCAATGCTTGATTGGTAGCTGTTGTTATAAGCAAACTCAATCAAAGGCAAGTGTGTATCCCAACTACCTTCAAACTCAATCACACAAGCACGTAGCATATCCTCCAATATCTGAATTACCCTTTCAGGTGGCCATGCATGCGTGGGTGGAATCTTTGTGCTAAAGTTCAATCTAGTTCCTAGGGCTCTCTGTAGACTACCCCAGTATCTAGAAGTGAACCTAGGATCTCTGTTAGACACAATTGATATTGGCACTCCATGCAGTTTTACATTCTCATATATGTACAATCTGGCCAATCTTTCTAGGCTATAGTCCATCTGAACTGGCAAAAAGTGAGCAGACTTGGTCAATCTGTCAACTATAACCCATACTGCATCATGACTATTCTGTGTCCTTGGAAGTCCTGTAACAAAATCCATAGTTATCCGTTCCCATTTCCACTCTGGTACTGGCAATGGATGTAACAAACCAGCTGGAACTTGATTTTCTGTCTTTACTTGCTGACAAGTTAGGCATTTGGAAACAAATTCAGCTATATCCCTCTTCATACCCATCCACTAGTAATGCTCTTTCAGCCCTCTGTACATTTTAGCTCCACCAGGGTGTATAGCAAAAGGAGACTCATGTGCTTCCTTCATAATGATCTGTCTCAATTCAGCATCATTAGGAATGCACATTCTGCCCTGATGTAGCAATAAACCATCATCTTTCACAGAAAATTCAGGTTTCTTGCCCTGCTGCACTTCTTTCAGTAGCTTCTGATATTTAACATCACTCTGAGCAGCCATTCTGATCTGATTAATCAACACTGGCTGTACATGCCATGCAACTACTGTCTGTCCCTCATTATCAATCTCTAAACTGGCATGTTGTACTTTCAATTCATATACCATGGACAAAGGAGAAACTCTGAGACTTGCCATAGTCTTGCGACTTAAGGCGTCAGCCACCACATTTGCTTTCCCTGGCTAATAGTCTATTAAGCAATCATAGTATTAAATGTAACACCCCTAAGTTTGGTAGTGCGTTCTACTGTTTCGGTGACCAGTGTTGTCAAGACAGCTAGGATGCCTAGAACTACACTTCGTTATGAGTGAGGAGACATAAAATAGTGAAATACAAGAAAAGAAAATACAAGAAAAACAAAGGAAAAATAAAAGTAAAGAAATGCAACTAAGTTAAGCGAGCTGAGAACCCTAGCGATGGGTGACCGCACCGGGAAGTCACGGCGTGGACCGTTGACTAGCCCTAGACTGCGGGGAACCCTGGAAAATATTTTTAGGACTTAAAGAGACATCAATTGAAGTAGAAATATCATTAGAAATGTCAAAGAAAAATTAAATAATTAGTACAAAGAAAAGTGAGAAATCGAAAAACAGATGAAACTCGGTGTTACCGAAAAATCGGGAATGTAACCCGAACAGGGGCATTATGGTCATTTGACATCCCGAAGTGTCTTTTGACCTAAATGTCCATTAAAAATAAATAATATTACACTTGGAAAATATAATGAAAAATTAAATTGGTGGTACCTAAAGTAAATAACAAAAATTAAGGGTTTAATGTGGAATAAATGGGAGTTAAACATATAATATGATTAAATTGAGTGAGTGGGCCACTATAGAATAAAGTAAGAATAAAATGGGCAGGTGTAAGTTCATCAAACAATCTGCAAATTCATTTTCTCCAAACCCTTCACCCATGGCCGAATGAATTTCTCCAAAAAGCTCCCATGGCCGCCCACCTTCAAACCTTCACAATCCTATGATCAAGCCTTCTTTTCTCACACCTATCTCCATTAAGTTTTATCTCCACATCATAAGGAAGAGTTTGATACCAAAATCAAGAAGTTTAGTAAAGGTTTAACAAGTCCCAACCATAGGTAAGTTTGTATTTTTGAATATTGCTTTGTTAAACTTTGTATACATGTTATGGGTGTTTGATTTGTGAAGAAAATTTTCAAGTTTGAGGAGTTCTTGATATGTCCAATTTTGGACATCCATGGAGTTCTATATTTGATGAAGTATTCTTACATATATTTGATGTGGATTCATGTTGAATAGGGTGATTTTGAAGGAACGGAAGCGTGAAAAACACAAGTTTATACCATTGAATTCAAAAAATTTCACCTAGGGTCACATGCATCATGCAAGATTTATTTTTATCTATTTGATTTCAATGATAAACAACATATTGAAACTCTTTTAATATGTTTTTGGATCTGTATTTGCCATTTAAGATTTTAAAATTAATCATATTAATTTTAGAACCCTAGATTAAATCAAGAACGATTACACTAACCTCTTGATGTACTTTGCGATGTCTGCGCTTTGAGATTCGTCTTCAGGACACCAGATATTGTCCCTCTAGCTTGTCCACACCAAGAACACCTATGGTAGCCCTTGAACAGCCTCTAAAGCTTTTTCTATTAATTAGAAATTCAAGTTCTGCCTTTTAAGAGATTAGAGATGTAAACAGGACACTAGAAACAATTTCTAGTGTTCTTAATTCAAGAGATTGATGGCTAATCTCTTTGAATTGATGAGAGATGAAGAGGAATAGCTGGAGAGGCTCAAAGTGGCGTGACAAAGGAGTGTGGCTGCTAGTTGTGTTTTATTTTCTCATAACAACACTTAAATAGCTAGGTTAACACATTAAACCCTTGCCACATGTCACCCTTTGATTAGCTCTAGGTTTAAGTGACCCAATCACATTGTGCCAAGTGTCAAACCTATATTTAATCTTCATTTTAAAAAAAACATTTGGCAAGCTTATGTGTAATCCCATGTGTCACCATCTCATGGTGCCACGTGTCACACTGTGAAATGACCAAAATGCCCCTGTGTCTTAATTTTGAGTTCTCAACCCAAAATAATTATTTTTCTTCTTCTAATTAATTTATATCAAATATAAATTAATTAATTAATATCTATTAATTAATTTCTCATTAATTAAATTCATATTTAAACACTTTAAATATAAATTTAATTTATACTACACATCCAATAATCTAGATTTGGTTTCAAGTCATGCTAGGGACTTTGTAATTTAATTGCAAACCAAACCTATTTAATTAATCAATTAAACTCTTTAATTAATTAAATAAATCATATTTAAATGGGTGATAACTTGTGTATGTGTGTGACTTACTAGGCTCATCACTAATTGGCAATGAGACATGATATCAACTCTTAATATCATCAGAACTCTTTCTTACCATAAATGATTTCTCTAAATCATTTTATGAAACTCATAGACCATGGTTAACACCTGGCATAGCATGCCATGGCCACCCAATTAGTAATAAGATTTATCTTAAATGAACCTATAATCATATGTTACCATGCACTAGAATCTCTCTGTTACAAAATCCCAACTCAAGCTGGAGTCATGGTTTATGTCAAACTCCTTTTGCTATGAATATTATGTTTTCTTTTAATTCCAGTTCTTGATTAAAAAGATTTTCTCATTAGAAACTCTTTTCTGAATAAATCTATCATCTGGCAGAACTTGAAACATCAAGAACAATTAAATGAACATAGGATTTTATCTCTATTTACTTAGAGGAACAGATTCCATCTTGATCAACACCTACCTCCATATATAACTAGTAGGAGCCAACACATGCCCATATACCCATACATAGTACAAGTATGAAAGCAGTATCAAACTCAAACTACCTATATACAAGATAAATGTGCTATCTCAGGTCTAAAGATTATATGCACTGATATGATTTATGACAAAACATTGACAAGAGTAAACTCCATGCGCTTGTCATAAGTGTCACTGGTTCGGCCTACTTATCATTTATAAGTGCCTATCATGTTTGTTATATGGCATGAGACTCACCATTCCATCTTATTTATATCTCATATAAATAACTTGGGAACAAACATGAATACAATCTTTCTGGATAAGTCATGTCCTTATTATGAAGTATCCTCGATTGTGAACCTATTTATGATACTTTGTGCTAGAAATATTGTCACTCATATTCTTAACAACTTAAGAATAATATTTCTAACAAAATATCAATGGACCTTTTCTATTACACATAAATATATTATGTAAACGGAAAAGTGGAAATGCCTTTTATTAATAAAAATATATACAAGATACATACTAAATGATATTCTCTAGGGCATACTACTAACAATCTCCCACTAGCACTAGAGCCATTCATTACAATACCTTAGACCCATCTTCTCAAGATGTCAGTCTAACTGAGCTTGTGACAAAGGTTTAGTGCATGGATCAGCTGAATTTTTTTCAGCTGATGTTATTTTTCTGCATGGCTATATCGCCTTTGCCCAACTATATGTCTGATAATGTGGTAGTGCCTTTCTATGTGTTTGGATTTTGGGTGAGACCTTAGTTCCTTAGCCTGTATGACTGCTCCATTGTTGTCACAGTGTAGTGGAACTGCTGACTCAATGGAAGGAACTCTGTAAGTTACATCACGAACTTCTTTATCTAAAATGACTTCCTTTGCGACATCGATGAAGCAATATACTCACCTCTGTAGTGGAATCTGCAATCGTGCTCTGCTTGGAACTCTTCCAACATCGCACCTCCATTACAAATGAACACATATCTAGAGGTAGACTTTCTATCATCAATATCTGATTGGAAATCAGAATCAGTATAACCATCCAATTGCAAGTCTCCACCTTCATAAATCAAGAATAAATCCTTAGTTCTTCTCAAGTACTTGACAGCTATCCAGTGTTCCAAACCTGGATTGGATTGATACCTGCTAGTCAAACTAACAGCATATGCGATATCCGGCCTAGTACACAACATTGCGTACATTATACTTCCAATAGCCGAAGCATATGGAATCCTGGCCATCTTATCTCTTTCTTCAGGTGTCTTTGGAGACATCTCTTTAGAAAGATGGATACCATGTCTCACTGGTAACAATCCTCTCTTGGAATCAAGCATGTTAAACCTCTTTAACACCTTTTCCAAGTATAGACTTTGGGATAAACCAATTATTCTTTTCGCTTTATCTCTATAGATGCGAATCCCAAGAATATAGATTGCCTCCCCTAAGTCTTTCATGGAGAATGTATTTGACAACCATACCTTTATAGTTGTCAACATACCTGTGTCATTACCCATAAATAGTATGTCATCCACATATAAGACAACGAAAGTGATAGCACTGTCACTAACCTTCTTATATACACATGGCTCATCCTCATTTTTGATAAAACCAAAGGATTTAATGGCTTCATCAAAACGGATGTTCCAACTCCTCGAAGCTTGTTTCAACCCATAAATGGATCGCTTTAGCTTGCATACCTTGGAACCATCTTGGGATTCAAATCCCCTAGGTTGTTCCATGAAAATGTTTTCTTCAATGTATCCATTGAGAAAAGCTGTTTTGACATCCATCTGCCAAATCTCATAATCATAGTACGCAGCTATTGCTAATAAAATCCTAATTGATTTAAGCATGGCAACAGGCGAGAAAGTCTCCTCATAGTCTATTCCTTGCCTTTGGTGAAACCCTTTCGCTACTAGCCTTGCCTTATAGGTCTCTACCTTTCCATCAGAACCAATTTTCTTCTTAAAAACCCATTTGTTCCCTATAGGTACAATACCTTCAGGTGGGTCAACAAGATCCCAAACTTGATTCTTATACATGGAATCAATCTCGGATTTCATAGCATCAATCCATTTTGAAAAGTCTATATCTGATATAGCTTCTTCATAGGTAAGTGGATCAACTCCATGATCTACTTCTTCATGAGTAGACAACTCTTGTTCTTCTTCATGAAGAAAACCATATCTCACTGGTGGCTGAGATACCCTGGTTGTTCTACGAGGAACAGCCGTAGATGTTTCATCAACGGGTATTGGTTGACTAGATGGATCTATATCCATTTGATCTGTTGGTTAGTCAGAATTCTCCAATTCTAACTCTATTTGCCTTCCTTTGCCTCCTTCTTGAACAAACTGTTGTTCAAGAAATGTGGCATCTCTACTTATCACAACATTTTGTGAAGTAGGCAAATAAAAATAATATCCAAAACTATCTTTTGGATATCCAACAAATCGACCCTTTTCTGATCTGGTCTCCAATTTATCAGTGTTCAGCTTTTTGATATAAGCTGGACAACCCCAAATCTTAACATGCTTAAGACTTGGTTTTCTTCCATGCCATATCTCATAAGGTGTGGAAGAAACTGATTTTGATGGAATCCTATTCATAATATACAAAGTTGATTCTAATGCAAATCCCCAAAAGGAGATTGGCATATCAGTATAGCTCATCATACTACGTACCATATCTAATAGGGTACGATTTCTCCTTTCAGATACACCATTCAGTTGTGGTGTTCCTGGAGAAGTCAGCTGAGAAACAATGCCATGCTCTCTCAAGTATTCATCAAATTCAGTACTCAAATATTAACCTCCATGATCTGATCGAAGAGCTTTAATACTCTTTCCTGTTTGATTTTCTACTTCAGATTTAAATTCTTTGAACTTTTCAAAAGATTCATGTTTGTATTTTATCGAATACAAATATCCAAACCTTGATTTATCATCAGTAAAGGTAATAAAATAATGAAAGCCCCCTCTAGCTATTTCTTTAAATGGACCACATACATCACTATGTATTAGCACCAAAATATTTTCAGCTCTTAGCCCCTGTCCAACAAAGGGTGATATAGTCATTTTTCCCTGAAGGCAAGATTCACAAGTTGGAGTAGGCTCAGAGTCCAATAAGGATAGAATCCCCATTTTCTCCAATTTTGTAATCCTATCTTCTGCAACATGACATAACCTTAAGTGCCAAATATATTTTGAACTTGAGTTGTTTTTCACCACGGCATTGCTTTCATTTAGATTGCTATACTCTGGCCAGTGGAAACACTTTCTTACTGGTAATGGAAACACTTTCTTATTGGCAATGGAAACACTTTCCTGTTGGCAGTGGAAACACTTTCCTTTGCCTTCATCAGCTTTAGTCTTCCTTTTCTGTTTAGCTATTTTCTTAGAAGGACCAGGAATCTGAGGTTTCTTTTTCTTATTGCCCTTCTTCTTGTTAGACTTTCCAGCAGAAGAAGATGCAACCAAAGCTACCTCTTTTCCTTTATTGCCTGGCATATTCTTTTGGGCAATAACCAGCATGTTGAGTAAACCAGCTAAGGTGCATTCCTGTTGAGTCATATGGAAATTTGTCACAAAATTTCCCAAAAGACCCAGGAAGGGACTGAAGGATCAAATCCGTCTGTAGTTGGAAATCCATGTTGAAGTCAAGATGTTCCAACTGCTCAATCATCCGAATCATCTTGTGGACATGATCCCCAACATTCTATCCCTCAGACATCCTCATACGGAATAGCTGTCTAGATATCTCATACCTAGCATTCCTGCTGTGCTCACCATACAACTCTTGTAGGTGAAGGAGGATCTCACTCGCACTCTGCATGTTCTCATGTTGCTTCTGTAACTCATTACTAATGGAAGCAAGCATGTAACACTTAGCTCTCATATCATGCTCCTTTCACTTGTCCAAAGTTTCATGTTCCTCTTGTGTGGCCTATGGAGGTAAGGGACCAGGAACATTTGAATCTAGAACATATCCTATATGTTCAAGGTTCAGGACAAGTTTCAAATTTCTTAGCCAATCAGACAGATTAGGTCCTGTCAACCTATTGTGATCAAGTATGCTTGCAAGGATATTGGATGGTGGTGGTTGTTTTTGTGATCATTTTTATCAGAAAATTAACTGCAGAAAATAACCAGATTAATTATTAAATGTATCATGTAATTAACCAAAATGATTATGGTCTTTTAATCAAATTGGTCCTCCCACTAACTTAGCGAATCCTACACTTCCAAAGTAGAAAACGGAAATCCTAGTTGGATGGATTTCTAGTGGGTGATTAAATTCTTATAATTCTATTGATCATCCTCAGGTACATCCATTATTAGAATTACAATAAACTATAAGTAAGCAACTCTTTGCCCATCACATCTCATGTGAGGTTCAATTCTTTACCTAGCCCCTAATGCTCAAAATCTCAGGTACATCCATTATTGACTTATCTTGCATTAGTTAAGTTGATCCCATTGAGCCAGTAATTATGCAAATAATTTTAATGTCCTCAGGTACATCCAATATTGGCCACTAAACTACTTACATATTTACAACATCTCATGCTTAACAATTATTCTTAAGAAAATCTCTTAAATAAATTGCATCTTATGTAACTATTTAAAATTTCTTAAAATAATTGCCCCAATGGAGGGCCTATGTTATAATTACTTTAATTATAGCATTTCCAACTTAATCATTTGTTTGGAAGATTTTATGGTCATTCTATTTACTATTAAGGTCTCATTTTGCACATTATCCATTTAGCATGCATATATCATATAATTGCATACATTCCCATACATCTCATGCATTCATGGATAAGCAGTAAATATGGTATGATCATGGACTTTCTAAGGGATTCAATTCTGAGCCACCAAGAATTGAATCAGGGCATTCCTAGGTGCATTTCATTCATTCATTTTACAAGAGTTGCTGAAGGAGTACATAATCAACACTTGATCTTGAATTCCTCCCACTGGTCCCACCAATGCTCTTGACCTCCTTGAACTTCTTGCAATCCTATATTACATAGTAATCATTGGCATACCAAGGCGAATTTACAAAAACTTAAATAAATGAAATTACAACCCAAAAATTATTACAAACTTAATAATACATGCGCAAAATAAATTAAAATAAATTAATTAATTTACAATCCCAAAGAAACATAAAAGAAATAAATCCAATCACATTGGTCTTTTATAGTCCATGATCATCCATCATGCATATCACTATTTAACAATTAAATAAAAGATACATACTTAAATTAAATTGAATATCTCATATTCAACTTAAAAATCCAGATTTGAATATGATTCAAATAAATTTAAAAATTCAGATTTGAATCTCATTCAAACAAATTTAAAAATTCAGATTTGAATCACATTCAAACAACTTAAAAAATTCAGATTTGAATCACATTCAAACATTTTTTAAAAAATCAGATTTGAATCACATTCAAATATTTTTTTAAAAATCAGATCTGAATTTTATTCAATCAATTTTAAAAAATCAGATTTAAATATGATTCAAACAACTTTAAAAATTCAGATTTGAATCACATTCAAACAACTTTTAAAATTCAGATTTGAATCACATTCAAACAATTTTTAAAATTTTGATTTGAATCATAATTTAATTGTGTGATAAAAATTCTAATTAAACAATTTAATTAGACATAAAATGGATCTTAAATCATACAACAATTGCACATTCACCATCCATTTACCTTTGCACACCATTGTGATGCATCAACCATGCACACCATGGTGTTCATCATTTGTGCTGCCACTTTGACTTTGCAACCAGCAATAAACTCTTGATCTCATGATCAAACACACAATTAAATCATATAAACATCAATCTAAATGGCAAATATAGTGGCTCTGATACCAATTGAAGGAACGGAAGCTTGAAAAACACAAGTTTATACCATTGAATTCAAAAAATTTCACCTAGGGTCACATGCATCATGCAAGATTTTTTTTATCTATTTGATTTCAATGATAAACAACATATTAAAACTCTTTTAATATGTTTTTGGATCTGTATTTTCCATTTAAGATTTTAAAATTAATCAGATTAATTTTAGAACCCTAGATTAAATCAAGAACGATTACACTAACCTCTTGATGCACTGCAGCGTGTCTGCGCCTTTGAGATTCGTCTTCAGGACACCAGATGTTGTCCCTCTAGCTTGTCCACACCAAGAACACCTATGGCAGCCCTTGAACAGCCTCTAAAGCTTTTTCTATTAATTAGAAGTTCAAGTTCTGCCTTTTAAGAGATTAGAGATGTAAACAGGACACTAGAAACAATTTCTAGTATTCTTAATTCAAGAGATTGATGGCTAATCTCTTTGAATTGATGAGAGATGAAGAGGAATAGCTGGAGAGGCTCAAAGTGGCGTGACAAAGGAGTGTGGCTGCTGGTTGTGTTTTATTTTCTCATAACAACACTTAAATAGCTAGGTTAACACATTAAACCCTTGCCACATGTCACCCTTTGATTAGCTCTAGGTTTAAGTAACCCAATCACATTGTGCCAAGTGTCAAACCTATATTTAATCTTGATTTTAATCATCTTACGTGATTAAAAAACATTTGGCAAGCTTATGTGTAATCCCATGTGTCACTATCTCATGGTGCCACGTGTCACACTGTGAAATGACCAAAATGCCCCTGTGTCTTAATTTTGAGTTCTTAACCCAAAATATTTATTTTTCTTCTTCTAATTAATTTATATCAAATATAAATTAATTAATTAATATCTATTAATTAATTTCTCATTAATTAAATTCATATTTAAACACTTTAAATATAAATTTAATTTATACTACACATCCAATAATCTAGATTTGGTTTCAAGTCATGCTAGGGACTTTGCAATTTAATTGCAAACCAAACCTATTTAATTAATCAATTAAACTCTTTAATTAATTGATTAAATCATATTTAAATAGGTGATAACTTGTGTATGTGTGTGACTTACTAGGCTCATCACTAATTGGCAATGAGACATGATATCAACTCTTAATATCATCAGAACTCTTTCTTACCATAAATGATTTTTCTAAATCATTTTATGAACCTCATAGACCATGGTTAACACCTAGCATAGCATGCCATGGCCACCCAATTAGTAATAAGATTTATCTTAAATGAACCTATAATCATATGTTACCATGCACTAGAATCTCTCTGTTACAAAATCCCAACTCAAGCTGGAGTCATGGTTTATGTCAAACTCCTTTTGCTATGAATATTATGTTCTCTTTTAATTCCAGTTCTTGATTAAAAGATTTTCTCATCAGAAACTCTTTTCTGAATAAATCTATCTGTCCTGGCCAGGAACTTGAAACATCAAGAACAATTAAATGAACATAGGATTTTATCTCTATTTACTTAGAGGAACAGATTCCATCTTGATCAACACCTACCTCTATATATAACTAGTAGGAGCCAACACATGCCCATATACCCATACATAGTACAAGTATGAAAGCAGTATCAAACTCAAACCACCTATATACAAGATAACTGTGCTATCTCAGGTCTAAAGATTATATGCACTGATATGATTTATGACAAAACATTGACAAGAGTAAACTCCATGTGCTTGTCATAAGTGTCACTGGTTCGGCCTACTTATCATTTATAAGTGCCTATAATGTTTGTTATATGGCATGAGCCTCACCATTCCATCTTATTTATATCTCATATAAATAACTTGGGAACAAACATGAATACAATCTTTCTGGATAAGTCATGTCCTTATTATGAAGTATCCTCGATTGTGAACCTATTTATGATACTTTGTGCTAGAAATATTGTCACTCATATTCTTAACAACTTAAGAATAATATTTCTAACAAAATATCAATGGACCTTTTCTATTACACATAAATATATTATGTAAACGGAAAAGTGGAAATACCTTTTATTAATAAAAATATATACAAGATACATACTAAATGATATGCTCTAGGAATTACTACTAACAGATATAATGTCCTAGTAAGTTATTTCCATATGTAATGGTAATGGTGCATTTGAAATTGAAGTTGAGGAAATTATGTGAAACTTTGGCAAGGTGGAGCATTTCGGCAGCCTTGAGACTCCATGATGAATGTATGAATTCATGAAGATATTGGCAGAATTATGACATTGAGGATTGATGGATATGTATATAAATTAGTTGTGGAAATTGTATGAAATAATGAGTAGTGTTTATGTGTAATTGTGGTTATATTTGAACTTTATGAATTAGAGTTTTATTTGGTGTGTTAAGGATGTTTGTATTCTGCCCAAAGTGACTTTAAAGTGAAGTGGTATATGGTTTTGGTAATGTACCAAAACAGAATTCGGTTGAGGAGTGGATTTATGGTAAGGTAAATGTGTAATTGCTACATGTTTAAGCAAGGTAATTAAGGATAGTGTGCATTTTGGCCTATAACTCTAAATGTGTAACTCCAATTGGTATGAGACCAATTGGAGGTGAAAGTAGGCACAAAATGTGCCAACTTTCATTGAGAAAGCATACCAAAATTCTGCTTGCAATGTAGCATGAAAAATGACCAATTCGGATTAAGTACAATTGAGACCTGAAAATTGACCAATTGGGCAGCAGTTAGTGTTTAGGCCATAACTCACTCAAAACATGTCCAATTGACCTGAAATTTTAAACAAAAATAGCTAAGACCCATACCTACAAGTCTTATGAAGATACCAAAGCCCAGAAATGACCATAAGCAAGTCAAACAACTTGCACAAGTTCGGGTCCAAAAACTGGCCGAACCAAAGTTGACCAAAGTTGACCTAAAATGACCTAATTTGATGCCATTTGACCAGCAATAGTAAAATGACCATAACTTGGTCTACATAACTCAGAATGACCTAAAATTTTGCCCTGAGTTCCATAAGACATAGATCTACAAGTTTGTAGTTTTGATCGAAACCCGAAAACAGAGGGAACTAGGTCGTCCGGCTAGGTCAAACTAGTATACCGGAATCCAGCAAGTTGCAATAAAATACACTAAACAAGGAAATGAAATTGGTAACGTGTACCAACCCTAAAACACTATCGAATGTGACATATTAGTGACACTAAAACCTAATTTACCTAGAACGCATCGAGGGTCGGTATATTAGGTGATTAAGCAAATAATAGCTTTCAGTGAATTACTTATCAAGCATTATCGATAGGGACAATTTAATTTAGTACTGAAACACTTGAAATTGTGTTTCTCAGTTACCAAAGACTCAGGAAAAGGGAAGGAAACACTGAGTCCAGACCAAGAGACAGTTATCAGAGGTTTGTGGACAACAACTATTTCTTTTGAATTATTTTCAATTGAAATAAATTTTGACTATTTGTATATTATTGTTTTAAATTGTGAAACTGTGAAAAATTATTTGAATAATATTTGATGGATACTTATTGATTGAAAAGCACTGGAAATGATTTGAAACCACAGCTATCATGTATATTGATTGTATTCCTCGCTAGCTTGTCTAGTGGGATGAATTGAATTCCCTCTCTGGCTGAAGTGTTGAGGTCTGTGCCTGTTGAGGACGAACTGGATGAGTACTCATATTTTTGCTAGCTAGCTATGTTATTCCTCATTAGTCATCGACTTTTGGGACGAATTGAATACCTCATTAGCCATCGACTTTTGGGACGAATTGAACTTTGGAACATGATTAAGCTGTGTGTGATTTATTAATATGTATTGTGAGATTGTGAAATGAATTTAAACTCTTATTGACATATACTGTCTTTTGAATTCAACCATGATCTGACTTATTGAAATTTATTGTGATATTGAGAAATGGAGTTTAAATTCTTGTTGACAATTACTGTCTTGAAATTAACTATGGTTTTAAGTATCCACTATTTATATGATTTATTAATTGTGATTTAAATTATATTTGGTTAATGTTGTGCACCACTGAGACATTGTCTCAGTGATAGCTTTTTATTGCTGTCGCAGGTAGACAGACAGACAGGGCAGCAGACTAGGCTGCTAGTACCTCCAGCGAGAGATTATCGGGTATAATGAGTATACCAACATTTTGCATTTTGTACTGTAATGTATGACCACTGTATGTACATATTGTTGTTGGTTTTGAGCAGTTGTAAATTAAAATTGTACATTGAAGTTGTAAAGTAAATTATGAGTTATTTTTGCTTGTAAAAAAATTGTATTATATTTCTTTTATCTCAGTCTTTGAAAAATCACTGTGGATTTAAGTTGATAAATATGTTGTGTTGAGAAATATGTTGAAGTTGAGATTTGGAAAAATATTGAAGTGCTTTTTACAGGTTTTCTGAATAACTGTTTAATCTAAAATACATATGGCACTCTGCCAAAATTTTTACAGAAATTCCAAATAATTCAAATATGTTAGTTCTATCACTTCAATTCAAAAAGGTTTTTAATACCTGTAAATAGTGCTCACCACTGTAAAAGAAGTAAGAAAAGTTTTTAAAATTCCTTGTAGTGTATTTAATGGGTTATCGGTAGACGGAGTTGGTAATTCATTAGATATACTACGGGATCATGTTATGCCTTACAGAGGGGTAGGGTGTGACATGTTTTAGTGGTATCAGAGCTAGTTTTTAAATTCTATTTTCACCTGTTATTTGAATATTCTTTCTTTATAGTACAACTGCTCAATATCATTGTCTGATACATACAGTACATTACATTATAAATATGCACTAACGGGAGGAAATATCCTTGTGTTATTTGTTTAGGAGGTCTAAGATCCTCGCATTGACTATGGAAGAGGGTGATCGTTCAGTCGATCAATCTATTGAGGCTGTGGTGCAAGGGGATGCCCCAGGCCTACACAATATCAGTGGTTCAGCAGCACCAGCCCCTGCAGTACCATAGTTTCTTGCTCAGTTTGCTCAGCAGATGGCTGCAATGTTCTAACAAATGTTTAGTAATGTGCCTACTCAAGTCCCAATACAGACACCAGTGGTACAACCACAGTCTCCTACTAGGCAGTATGATAAATTGATGAAATATGGGGCTACAGAGTTCAAGGGGACAGTAGATCTTCTAGAAGTTGAACAGTGGTTAGAGAGGATGGATAGGGTATTCAAGAAATTGCATTGCACAGAGGAGCTCAGATTCGAATACTCTGTATATTTGTTACAGGGGGATGCTTATGGCTGGTGGAAAACCATTCCCCACAGTCTGGTAGAACCTGCAGTGCTAACATGGAATGACTTTCTCAGGAATTGCATGAAATATGTCCCCGATGCTTATGTAGACCGTGAAGCTACAAGAATTCCTAAGCTGAAACAGGGGAATGCAGATGGTGAGTATGAAAGAGAATTTTCTACTTTGAGCCATTATGCGTTGAGTTTACTTTCTACCAGTAGGAGAGATGCAAGAGGTTTGAAACCGGCTTGAAGCCCAGATCGACAGTTACAAGTAGTCGGCTTCAAACACACTAACTTCTCTGAACTTATCTCTCAAGCTCTAGAGTTAGAAAGAATTGAGTCTGAAGCTGCTCTTGAGAAAAAGAAATCAGAGAAGACAGAAAAAGAAGGAAAATCTATAGAACAGAGTTCCAGTGGTCCTACTGGAAAGAGGAAGAACTATGGGGGACACAGCAGAGGTGGCAAGAAATCTGGTAGGGGAAGATATTCAGGATAGAAACCTCCCCTATCTGGTCAGCAGAGTACCAGAGGTTCCTATCCTCCCCGCCAATGTGAGACATGTGGAAGAAATCATGGTGGGATCTGCTACAAGGCTATTGGAGCCTGTTATAACTGTGGAGGCACAGGACACTTTGCTAAGGACTGCACCAGTAGTCGCAGAGTTGGACCACCTCCTACTACTGCAGAAGGGTCAGTTCAGAGCCCTATCACCAGAAGTTCACAACCACCCAGCAGAGGTAGAGGCAGGGGTAGAGGTAGTCCAGCAGGCAGCCAAGGCACAGTGAAACAATCAGAGCAAGACAGTGCTCCAGTCAGAATGTATGCAATGAGACAGAGGGAAGAGGCCGAGGCATCTGATATTGTGGCTGGTACCTTCTCAACTTTTAATCAGAATGTGTTTGTGTTATTTGATCCGGGTTCTACCCATTCTTATGTGAGTGCTAGCATCATTGATTGCATTGTTGTTCCATGTATAAAAATGGACTTTGAGGTGCTAGTAAGAAGTCCGTTAGGATAGGAAGTCAGGGTTAATAGAATGTATAGAGATTGTCCTTTGGTGATCCAAGGACACACTTTCCTGTCTGATTTCATTGAAATGCCCTTCAGAGATTATGATATCATCTTGGGCATGGATTGGTTAGCTAGGCATCATGCCATGATTGACTGTAGGCTGAAGACAGTCACTTTTGGCCTTCCTCAGTACAATGATGTGGTAATACATGGGGAAAGGCAGTTATTGCCATCAAACATCATTTCGGCTGCACTAGCCAGAAAAATGATCAGAAAGGGGTGTGAAGCATACTTGGCACATGTGGTAGACACCCAAGTGGGGAGTCCAGCATTAAAGGACATCCCTACAGTACATGACTTTCTAGATGTGTTTCCTGATGAATTGCCAAGATTACCTCCGGAAAGAGAAGTGCAGTTTGAAATTAATGTTATGCCTGGTGTGGAACCAATCTCCATAACGCCATACAGAATGGCACCAGCAGAGTTAAAGGAGTTAAAGATACAGTTGCAAGAATTACTTGAAAAGGGCTTCATCCGCCCTAGTGTGTCACCTTGGGGAGCACCAGTGTTGTTTGTTAAAAAGAAGGATGGTACTCTCCGCTTATGCATTGACTACCAGCAGTTGAATAAGGCGACAATAAAGAACAGATATCCATTGCCTCGCATTAATGATCTATTTGATCAGTTGAAGGGTGCAGCTGTATTCTCCAAAATTGATCTGCGATGTGGTTATTATCAGTTGAAGGTGCAAGAGCAGAGTATTCCAAAAACTACTTTTAGAACTCGGTATGGCCACTATGAGTTTCTAGTAATGCCATTCAGGTTAACAAATGCTCCAGCTGCTTTTATAGATCTGATGAACACTATCTTAAGACCATATCTTGATCAATTTGTGGTGGTGTTTATTGATGACATTTTGATATATTCAAGGAATGCAGAGGAGCATGACAGACATCTGCGGATTGTACTGCAGACTTTAAGGGAGAAACAGCTATACGCCAAATTGTCGAAATGTGAATTTTGGCTGAAAGAAATCTCCTTTTTAGGACATGTTGTGTCAGCTGAAGGGATCAAGGTAGATTCCAGCAAGGTAGAAGCTATCCTTAGTTGGAAGCCGCCCAAGAACATCACAGAAATTCACAGTTTTCTGGGTTTAGTTGGATATTACCGTCGGTTTGTGAAGGGGTTTTCTATGTTATCTTCTCCACTGACCAAACTGCTTCGGAAAGATGTAAAATTTTAGTGGACTGATAAATGCCAGCAAAGTTTTGATGTGTTGAAGAGGTGTTTGACTGAAGCTCCAGTTCTCACTTTACCTACTCCGGGTAAAGAATACACAGTTTATAGTGATGCTTCTCACAATGGGCTAGGCTGTGTACTGATGCAAGATCGGAATGTCATTGCTTATGCATCACGCCAGCTGAAACAGCGTGAGAGGAACTACCCAACACATGATCTGGAGCTAGCGGCTATTGTTTTTGCTCTGAAGATCTGGAGACACTATTTGTATGGAGAGAAATGCTACATTTACACAGATTACAAGAGCTTAAAGTACTTGAGCACCCAAAAGGAATTGAATTTGAGGCAGAGGAGATGGTTAGAACTCATTAAAGACTATGATTGCTTAATAGATTATCAGCCAGAGAAAGCAAATGTGGTGGCTGACGCCTTAAGTCGCAAGACTATGGCAAGTCTCAGAGTTTCTCATTTGCCCATGGTATGTGAATTGAAAGCACAGCATGCCAGTTTAGAGATTGATGATGAGGGACAGATAGTAGTTGCATGGCATGTACAGCCAGTGTTGATTGATCAGATCAGAATGGCTACTCAGAGTGATGAAAAATATCAGAAGCTACTGAAAGAAGTCCAGCAGGGCAAGAAACCTGAATTCTCTGTGAGAGATGATGGTTTATTGCTACATCAGGGCAGAATGTGCGTTCCTAATGATGCTGAATTGAGACAGATCATTATGAAGGAAGCACATGAGTCTCCATTTGCTATGCACCCTGGTGGAACTAAAATGTACAGAGGGCTGAAAGAGCATTACTGGTGGATGGGTATGAAGAGAGATATAGCTGAATTTGTTTCCAAATGCCTAACTTGTCAGCAAGTAAAGGCAGAACATCAAGTTCCAGCTAGTTTGTTACATCCTTTGTCAGTACCAGAGTGGAAATGGGAACGGATAACTATGGATTTTGTTACAGGACTTCTAAGAACACATAGTAATCATGATGCAGTATGGGTTATAGTTGACAAATTGACCAAGTCTGCTCACTTTTTGCCAGTTCGGATGGACTATAGCCTGGAAAGATTAGCCAGATTGTACATATATGAGATTGTAAAATTGCATGGAGTGCCAGTATCAATTGTGTCTGATAGAGATCCTAGGTTCACTTCTAGATTCTGGGGTAGTCTTCAGAGAGCCCTAGGAACTAGATTGAACTTTAGTACAGCATTCCACCCACAGACAGATGGCCAGTCTGAGAGGGTTATTCAGATATTGGAGGATATGCTATGGGCTTGTGTAATTGAATTTGAAGGTAGTTGGGATATACACTTGCCTTTGATTGAGTTTGCTTATAACAACAGCTACCAATCAAGCATTGGGATTCCTCCATAAGAAGCTTTGTATGGCAGAAAGTGCAGAACTCCCTTATGTTGGGATGAAGTAGGTGAAAGGAAGATGATTGGACCAGAAATTGTTCAGCAGACAGAGGAAAAGATCAGATTGATTAGAGATAGACTTAAGGCTGCATCAGACCGTCAGAAGTCCTATGTTGATCTGAAAAGAAGACATATTGAATATGCAGTGGGTGATAACGTATTCCTCAAAGTTTCTCCTTGGAAGAGGATTATGAGATTTGGCAGAAAGGGGAAACTGAGTCCTCGTTTCATCGGACCATATGAGGTTCTGGAAAGAGTGGTTCCTTTGGCATATCGGTTGGCATTACCTCCATAGTTATCAAGGATACACAGTGTAACACCCTCCCTGTACCAACTCCGTACATTCTACTGTTCCGGTGACCGGTGTCGGTCCGGACAGCTAGAACGTCCGGAAAAATATTTAAACTAAAGTCGGGAATCATAATTAACTCAAATATTAATAAGAAAAATTTAGTAAAAATTTTTGAAATAAAATACAACCAAGTTAAACGAGCCGGTGCCCTAGCGATGGGTAACCAGAGGGAAGTTGCGGTTCTCACAACGAGGAGCCCTAGACCCGGGGGAAAAATTATAAAATAATTTTTGGGACTCTAGAGAAGGGTTATTGAGGTTCCCATGGCATTAGAATGCCAAGAAAATACCTAGAAAATTTTTTCAATCGGTACAGACAATTTTGACCCGTTAAGCCAAACGGAGGGCATTTTGGTCATTTCGCCTTCAGAAGTGACTTTTGGCCGACTTGTCCAGTTGAGTAAATAATTAATATGACATAAAATATGAATAAACATTACTAGAAATTAAATTGAAATTGAGTAGTGATGAAAAGAAAAGAAAAATCAAAGAAAAGCTTATTTATGACATCATTGTGATGTCATTTAAAACTCACCAACCAATCACAAGCTAATAAACTTTCTTAAATACTTAAAAGAGACAAAATTAAGACCAAAATAATTAAATTGCAGCTGCCTTCTTCCTCTCCAATTCGAGCTGAAATCTCTCTCTCTCTCAACCTCCATTAAACCTCACTTCCCAAGCTCCCTTTCTCCTTTGTTTCCACCACTAAACCCTAAACTCCTTCATTAAAACTTAATCACAACTCTTGGGGAAGTGTTTGGCAGCCTAGAAAGTGAAGGAAAGTGAAGTTTTAAGTGGGGAAAAATCTGCCCTATTCAAGGTTAGTGCATATATATACTTAAATCTCCTTTATTCCATGTTAAAGCCTTAAAGTGAGCAAGAATTTGTAACTTAAATGAATGAAATTTATGTTTATGTATGCCTTGAATTTCAGCAGCCCTAATGAGTGAACAATAATGGAGTGTCTTGATGATTTTAATGGACTTAGAATGAATTGGAGATTATGTTTAAGCTATATATCTACATAGATAATGATTTAGTGTGCTTAACCAAGGTGCATGGGTAAATTGGAATGGAAACTAGGGTTTTGAGGGTGAAAAATTGACTTGGCTTAGGAAATTGTTAGAGCACATTTTAATGGTCAATTAGTGACCATTTTAGGTAAGTTGACCATCAAATGGACTGAAAAATAGGATTGCAAAGTGAAGTTGCAGGCTGCCCTAGGACAGCAGCAGAAGGACTGAAAATTCAGTCCACTTGCACTGCCATAACTTTGGTTGTGTTGGTCCAATTAGTGTTTGGACAATTGGACATGAAACTAGGCTTATAATGGCACATTTTTGCTGAAGAAACCATGCCCAAAAGACCAAAGCAAGAGGACCAAAACTTGGCCCCAATCCGGACACTCTGCAACAGCCCCTGCAGAATTGACCAAATGAACAGTAACAAGTTCATTTGGCCATAACTCACTGTAGATTTAGTCAATTGACCTGAAATTTTTACAGCAACAAGTTAAGACATAGAAAAACAACTTTCATGAAGGAACCTACCCCAAATTATGGCTAGAACCTAACCCAAATGGCAGTGGCAGTCACTGTTCATGTTACTGTAGATATGGTAATTTCTGCAGAAAGCAAATCCGGCCAGCTGTGGTTTTTGGACCATATATGGAGATACAAAACTCCAAATGGAGTGATTCAAAAAAGGAAATTCAACTAGACAAAATAAGCAACAACTTTCATGTTTGCCATTTCTTCAAATTCTCACTGCAACAGTGTCCAATGGAACAGTGAAGTTGGGTCTCAAAAAATGAAATTTTCTGCCCTCTTGGTTTTAAGTTAGAAATGGTAATGGTGACCAATTCTAACAAGTTTTAAATGTAAAATGTGGTATGTTGGGAGTGCAAAAGTCAATGTACATATTTTCTATCCAAAAGTCAACATTTTTGTTGACCAAAGAGGTGAATAGTGACACCAAAACTTGAAATGCACAAATTAAAGAATTTAAAAGTTTCAAATGCCCTAGTATACCTAACATGATTGGTTTGGATAGTTTGGCATGCCAATAGGGTTCAGTTAGTAGTACTGCATATGGCAATATGCCATTCTGTGATTTCATGGCTTTTAGCCATTCTGACTTTGCATTGAGATTTGGCCTTGTGCCTGAGATTATTTACAGCTTGGTAGCTGTTCTGTTGCACACCGGGAGATGCATATGTGACCGATGGTGTGACGGCCCGAGGTACTAGATACCCAAAGTGCGGCCACTGCTATCCAAATTTCGATCGTCTAGTGTAGGTTACTTGGGGCAACCAAATGAATAAAAGTGGACATAGTAAATAATATACAAATACCAAGCAAATGAAACATATACATTCACTACACATTTAATTTCTTGCTATTTCTTTTATTATATTATTGCACCACTAAGCATTATTGCTTAGCGCGTTGCTTTTGCCACGCGTAGGTACTGGAGATACAGATCGTGAGCCCGTGAGACCGCACACTGGGTGAGTCCATCCTACAGTTCTGCACAGTGTCCGTGTCACCTCATCACCTGCAGTGCATTGGTAGGACATTAGATGTCATTTTGTCATTTTGTAATTAAATATTTGTTTTCTCATATGTATTTGGGATTTATGTAATGTATTTTGAGGTTCATGTAAATAATAAAGATTTATGGTTATGTATGGAAATAATTTGAGTATTTAATTGTTGTTTATATATGAGAACCCTGAGAAATGGATGTTTGAGAAATGAAAAGGTTGTTGAGACCTGAAATTGAAAAAAATTTTGAGATCTTGATATTGAGCTTTGTGATGATATTGGAGTTGAGAATGAATGAATTTGTTCATTGGAAGTGTTTTTAACAGTTCAAGAACTGCTTTTCTCCATTTTTAGCCTGTGATCACGGATTTTCTTTAAAATTTACGGAACCTCAAATAAATTATGATTTTAATAAATGACTTAAATGAGTTATATTTTACAAGTTATATTCAAAAGCATGATATAAATTAATCAAGGAATATTAGAGTGTGCCGGTACACCGTGTGGCATTACTTACTGCATACCGTATACACTGTAAGGGGTGTCACATTTAGTGGTATCGAGCACGCTTAGGCATTTCGGGCCTAGATTGAGTCCATACCATGCATTGCATTTGTAAGAGTCGAGGTGACACTAACGCAGATCTGTTTATCTTTCTTATTTTGAATAGGATATGGATCCTTCATCTCAGAGAGCCGTTGAGGAGGAAGTGGAGAGTCATGCTTCACCTGCAGCAGCTGAGACTGGGGGCATGAGAGAATCTGCCCGCCACCAAGCAGAGCCTGCCACCTCCACAGCCATGTTCCAACAAATGGCAGACTTCTTCGGACAAATGGCCGGGTAATGCCAAGACCACCACCACCACCACCACCTCCACAGTAAATCACACCGAAAGGCTAAGGAAGTTTGGAGTCGTGGACTTCTATGGCAAGAGAGAAGATGACTCATTGCAGTAGAATTGGTTGAACAGTACAGGCAAGAGTACTAAAACAACTTCACTGCACTCCAGAGCAAAACCTGGAAGCTGCCATCTCTTTACTGCAAGATGATGCATATGAGTGGTGGGACACCGTGTCCAGTGAAGTGCAGATAGAAGCTGTAACTTGGGACTTCTTTCTTTCAGAATTTAAGAAGAAATATGTGGGTACTGTATATCTGGAAGAGAGAAGAAGAGAGTTTATTAACCTGAGGCAGAGACAGCTGTCAGTGGCCGAATATGAGAAGGAGTTTGTTCGATTAAGCCGTTATGGAAGGGAGATAGTCCCTAATGAAGCTGAAAGGTGCAAGAGATTTGAAGAGGGACTAAATGACAACATCAAGATCCAGCTCACTGCCTTGGGAATCACAGAATTTACCAAGTTAGTGGAAGCTGCAATAAAGGTGGAAAAAGTAAGAATCAGTGAGCAGACTAGAAGAGAGAGACAGCAGAAGAGGGGACCAGGTCAGTCTAGTTCAGCCCCTGCATTTGGGAAGAAGTTCAAGGGTCCTCCTGCACAGAGTTCGGGTCATCCACGTGGTCGTGGTCGGCCTCGGGGCCCAGCCACGATTCACCCCTAGGAGAGGTCACCCACACCATCGTGGGCAGCTCTCCAGGGATGGGGTTCAGGGGACCAGCCCCAACATCTTCTGCATGTCCGCATTGCCTGAAATGGCACAAGGGGGAATGTTGGAGAGTAACTGGTGCCTGCTTGAGGTGTGGGTCAACAGAGCATCAGTTGAAGAACTGTCCACGCAGAACTACTACAGCTGCTCCAACACAAGCAGACAGACCTGCTCCTGCACCACCAAGGGGTAGAAGGTTTGGTAAATTCGAAGCTGTGGGACTATCTCAGAGGCCTGCATCTGAGCCAGCAGAGAGGCCAGATAACAGACCACCTGCCAAAAATTATGCCTTGAGAGCTCAGGAGGAGCAAGATGCCCCGGACGTCATCAGGGGTACGTTCTCCCTCTACACTACACCTGTGCATGCATTGGTGGATCCAGGATCACTCATTCCTACATTTGCATCAACCTACCCGTAGAAAGGGGGATATTGGTAGGGGAGAGTGACCAAGACATTCTGGTCACTAATCCATTGGGCCACAGTGTGGTAGTGAACAAAGTATACAAGGGTTGCCCATTGAGGATTCAGGGGTATGAATTCTTGGCAGACCTGATTGAGTTGCCTTTCCATGAGTTTGACGTGATTTTGGGAATGGACTGGTTGTCACGTCATCAGGCAATAGTTGATTGCAAATTGAAGAGAATTTCTCTAAAAACTTCAGAGGGTAATGAGATCACAGTTGTGGGGGAAAGGATAGATTTCTTGTCCAAATTCATCTCAACCACAGTTGCAAGAAGAATGATGAGAAAAGGCTGTGAAGCCTACCTAGCACATGTGGTGGATACTAGGCAGGCTAAGCCAAACCTGAGTGACATACCCACAGTGAGAGACTTCCCAGAGGTATTTCCTGAAGAGTTGCCTGGTTTGCCACCAGAAAGGGAAGTTGAATTTGCTATTGAGACATCGCCGGCACAAAGACCCATTTCCATTGCTCCTTATAGGATGGCACCCACTGAATTGAGGGAGTTGAAAACTCAGTTGCAAGAGTTGCTTGATAAGGGGTTCATACACCCCAGTGTGTCACCATGGGGAGCTCCAGTGCTGTTTGTGAAAAAGAAGGATGGGACTTTGAGGCTATGCATCGATTACCGGCAGTTGAATAAAGTGACTGTGAAGAACAAATATCCGTTGCCTAGAATTGATGATCTGTTTGATCAGTTGAAGGGAGCAGGAGTGTTTTCCAAGATTGATCTCAAATCAGGATATCATCAGTTGAGGGTGAAGGATGCAGATGTGCTAAAGACTGCATTCAGGACCCGATATGGGCATTATGAGTTCCTAGTGATGCCCTTTGGCTTAACAAATGCACCAGCGGCATTCATGGACCTTATGAACCGTATCTTCCATCCACACTTAGATCGGTTCATAGTGGTCTTTATTGATGATATTTTGGTGTATTCCAAGACTAGGGAAAAACATGATGAGCATTTGAGGATTGTTCTGCAAACCCTGAGAGAAAAGAAGCTGTATGCTAAGTTGTCCAAGTGTGACTTTTGGCTGAATGAGATTGCATTCCTTGGACACATAGTGTCAGCTGATGGGATTAGGGTGGATCCCAAGAAAATAGAAGCAGTGATGGAATGGAAGCCTCCCAGGAATACAACTGAGGTCAGAAGCTTCTTGGGGCTAGCTGGGTATTACAGAAGATTTGTGAAGGGATTTTCCCTAATAGCTGCTCCAATGACTAAGTTGTTACACAAGAATGTCAGATTTGACTGGAATGACAAGTGTCAGACCAGTTTTGAGAAGTTGAAGGCTATGTTGATAGAGGCACCAGCAGCACACACCAAGGTCGTGAAAGGACTTCGTGGTCTACAGTGATGCCTCACATAATGGGTTAGGGTGTGTATTGATGCAAGAGGGGAAACTGATCGCCTATGCTTCCAGGCAGCTAAGGCCACATGAACAGAACTACCCTACCCATGATCTAGAGCTCGTGGCAATTATCTTCGTACTGAAGATATGGAGGAACTACTTGTATGGTGAAAAGTGCTACATGTATACAGACCACAAAAGCCTGAAATACTTGCCAACCCAGAAGGAGCTCAACCTTAGACAGAGGCGATGGATTGAGTTCCTGAAGGATTATGATTGTGTAATCGACTACCATCCTGGGAAGGCAAATGTAGTTGCTGATGCTTTGAGCAGAAAATCCATCACAGCTTTGAGATCATTGAATGCCCGTCTATCTTTGATTCGAGATGGAGCTATTTTGGCTGAGTTGCAAGTGAGGCCAAACCTGCTACAGCAGATTTTAGATGGGCAAAAAGTAGATGAAAAGTTACTGGCTATTATGAGCAAACTCCCAGAGGGAAAAGCAGCTGACTATGAGGTGAAAGCAGATGGGTGTCTGCACTACAAAGGAAGACTGTGTGTACCAGATAATGGGGAATTGAAAGCCAGTATTCTAAAAGAGGCACACACCAGTGTATATGCTATGCACCCAGGAAGTACAAAGATGTATCATGATCTGAAGCTCCAGTATTGGTGGCCTGGTATGAAGAAGGACATAGCTGACTATGTGACTAAATGCTTGACATGTCAGCAAGTCAAAGCAGAACATCAAGTTCCATCAGGTTTGCTACAGCCTATACACATACCTGAATGGAAATGGGATCGGGTCACCATGGATTTTGTAAGTGGGCTAGCTCTCACCCGGAAGAAACATGATGCAGCATGGGTGATAGTTGATAGATTGACAAAGTCAGCACACTTTCTCGCCGCTTAGACCGACTACTCACTGGAGAAGTTAGCAGAATTGTATATCAGTGAGATAGTTAGACTGCATGGAATTCCACTTTCCATCATATCTGATCGAGACCCAAGGTTTACATCGAGATTCTGGAAGAAGTTGCATGAATCCTTGGGTACACAACTCCATTTCAGCACAGCTTTCCATCCTCAGACGGATGGGCAATCTGAAAGAGTAATCCAGGTAAATAATTGAAACCAATGAAATTGATACAAATATTGAATTGAAATGATAACAATAACATGAAATACTTGTCAGGTCCTTGAGGATATGCTGAGGAGTTGTGTCATTGAGTTTGAGGGAAATTGGGATAGATACCTCCCACTGGCAGAATTTGCATACAACAATAGCTACCAAGCTAGTATCCAAATGGCCCCATATGAAGCACTGTATGGGAGAAAATGTAGAACTCCAGTGTGCTGGACTGAATTGGGTGAAGATAAACTGGTAGGGCCAGACCTAGTGAAACAGACTGAGGAGAAGGTAAAGATAATCAAAGCCAATCTGAAAGTTGCCTTAGACAGACAGAAATCTTATGCCGACCTGAAGAGAAAAGAAATAGAATATGTGGTTGGCGACAAAGTGTTCCTCAAGGTGTCACATGGAAGAAAGTATTGAGGTTTGGAAGGAAAGATAAGTTGAGCCCTAGGTTCATTGGCCCATATGAAGTCATTGAGCGTGTGGGTCTAGTGGCCTATAGGCTAGCTTTACCACCAGAGCTGGACAAAATCCATAATGTGTTCCACGTGTTTATGCTCAGAAGATACCGCTCAGATCCTTCACATATCATCTCCAGAGAAGAAATTGAAATACAGCCGGATTTGACATACGAAGAAGAACCTCTATGGATCTTGGCTCGGGAAGTGAAAGAGTTGAGAAACAAGCAAATTCCATTGGTGAAAGTGCTTTGGAGGCACCATAACACCGAGGAGGCAACTTGGGAAAGTGAAGAGACGATGAGGCAACAGTTCCCTCAACTGTTTGCATCAGGTAAATTTCGAGGACGAAATTTAAATTAGAGGGGAAGAGTTATAACACCCTCCCTGTACCAACTCCGTACATTCTACTGTTTCGGTGACCGGTGTCGGTCCGGACAGCTAGAACGTCCGGAAAAATATTTAAACTAAAGTTGGGAATCATAATTAACTCAAATATTAATAAGAAAAATTTAGTAAAAATTTTTGAAATAAAATACAACCAAGTTAAACGAGCCGGTGCCCTAGCGATGGGTAACTAGAGGGAAGTTGCGGTTCTCGCAACGAGGAGCCCTAAACCCGGGGGAAAAATTATAAAATAATTTTTGGGACTCCAGAGAAGGGTTATTGAGGTTCCCATGGCATTAGAATGTCAAGAAAATACCTAGAAAAATTTTTCAATCGGTACAGACAATTTTGACCCGTTAAGCCAAACGGAGGGCATTTTGGTCATTTCGCCTTCAGAGGTGATTTTTGGCCGACTTGTCCAGTTGAGTAAATAATTAATATGACATAAAATATGAATAAACATTACTATAAATTAAATTGAAATTGAGTAGTGATGAAAAGAAAAGAAAAATCAAAGAAAAGCTTATTTATGACATCATTGTGATGTCATTTAAAACTCACTAACCAATCACAAGCTAATAAACTTTCTTAAATACTTAAAAGAGACAAAATTAAGACCAAAATAATTAAATTTCAGCTACCTTCTTCCTCTCCAATTCCAGCCGAAATCTCTCTCTCTCTCAACCTCCATTAAACCTCACTTCCCAAGCTCCCTTTCTCCTTTGTTTCCACCACTAAACCCTAAACCCCTTCATTAAAACTTAATCACACCTCTTGGGGAAGTGTTTGGCAGCCTAGAAAGTGAAGGAAAGTGAAGTTTTAAGTGGGGAAAAATCTGCCCTATTCAAGGTTAGTGCATATATATACTTAAATCTCCTTTATTCCATGTTAAAGCCTTAAAGTGAGCAAGAATTTGTAACTTAAATGAATGAAATTTATGTTTATGTATGCCTTGAATTTCAGCAGCCCTAATGAGGGAACAATAATGGAGTGTCTTGATGATTTTAATGGACTTAGAATGAATTGGAGATTATGTTTAAGCTATATATCTATATAGATAATGATTTAGTGTGCTTAACCAAGGTGCATGGGTAAATTGGAATGGAAACTAGGGTTTTGAGGGTGAAAAATTGACTTGGCTTAGGAAATTGTTAGAGCACATTTTAATGGTCAATTAGTGACCATTTTAGGTAAGTTGACCATCAAATGGACTGAAAAATAGGATTGCAAATTGAAGTTGCAGGTCGCCCTAGGACAAAGCAGAAGGACTGAAAATTCAGTCCACTTGCACTGCCATAACTTTGGTTGTGTTGGTCCAATTAGTGTTTGGACAATTGGACATGAAACTAGGCTTATAATGTCACATTTTTGCTGAAGAAACCATGCCCAAAAGACCAAAGCAAGAGGACCAAAACTTGGCCCCAATCCAGACACTCTGCAACAGCCCCTGCAGAATTGACCAAATGAATAGTAACAAGTTCATTTGGCCATAACTCACTGTAGATTAGGTCAATTGACCTGAAATGTTTACAGCAACAAGTTAAGACATAGACAAACAACTTTCGTGAAGGAACCTATCCCAAATTATGGCTAGAACCTAACCCAAATGGCAGTGGCAGTCACTGTTCATGTTACTGTAGATATGGTAATTTCTGCAGAATGCAAATCCGGCCAGCTGTGGTTTTTGGACCATATCTGGAGATACAAAACTCCAAATGGAGTGATTCAAAAAAGGAAATTCAACTAGACAAAATAAGGAACAACTTTCATGTTTGCCATTTCTTCAAATTCTCACTGCAACAGTGTCCAATGGAACAGTGAAGTTGGGTCTCAAAAACTGAAATTTTCTGCCCTCTTGGTTTTAAGTTAGAAATGGTAATGGTGACCAATTCTAACAAGTTTTAAATGTAAAATGTGGTATGTTGGGAGTACCAAAGTCAATGTACATATTTTCTATCCAAAAGTCAACATTTTTGTTGACAAAAGAGGTGAATAGTGACACCAAAACTTGAAATGCACAAATTGAAGAATTTAAAAGTTTCAAATGCCCTAGTATACCTAACATGATTGGTTTGGATAGTTTGGCATGCCAATAGGGTTCAGTTAGCATAACTGCATATGGCAATATGCCATTCTGTGATTTCATGGCTTTTAGCCATTCTGACTTTGCATTGAGATTTGGCCTTGTGCCTGAGATTATTTACAGCTTGGTAGCTGTTCTGTTGCACACCGGGAGATGCATATGTGACCGATGGTGTGACGGCCCGAGGTACTAGATACCCAGTGCCAGTTTACCCGTTATCCAGCCCGATGCGTCTAGTGTAGGTTACTTGGGGCAACCAAATGAATAAAAGTGGACAAAGTAAATAATATACAAATACCAAGCAAATGAAACATATACATTCACTACACATTTAATTTCTTGCTATTTTCTTTTATTATATTATTGCACCACTAAGCATTATTGCTTAGCGCGTTGCTTTTGCCACGCGTAGGTACTGGAGATACAGATCGTGAGCCTAGTAGACTGCAGACTGGGTGAGTCCATCCTGCAGTTCTGCACAGTGTCCGTGTCACCTCATCACCTGCAGTGCATTGGTAGGACATTAGATGTCATTTTGTCATTTTGTAATTAAATATTTTTTTTCTCATATGTATTTGGGATTTATGTAATGTATTTTGAGGTTCATGTAAATAATAAAGATTTATGGTTATGTATGGAAATAATTTGAGTATTTAATTGTTGTTTATATATGAGAACCGTGAGAAATGGATGTTTGAGAAATGAAAAGTTTGTTGAGACCTGAAATTGAAAAAAATGTTGAGATCTTGATATTGAGCTTTGTGATGATATTGGAGTTGAGAATGAATGAATTTGTTCATTGGAAGTGTTTTTAACAGGTTCCGAAGAACTGTTTTCTCCATTTTTAGCCAGATCACTGCGGATTTTCTTTAAAATTTACGGAACCTCAAATAAATTATGATTTTAATAAATGACTTAAATGAGTTATATTTTACAAGTTATATTCAAAAGCATGATATAAATTAATCAAGGAATATTAGAGTGTGCCGGTACACCGTGTGGCATTACTTACTCGGGTATACTGTACACGGGTAAGGGGTGTCACACACAGTGTCTTCCATGTGTCCATGTTAAGGAGGTACAGATCTGACCCATCTCATGTACTATCCGTTGAAGAGATTGAGGTAAATCCAGACCTCTCATATGAGGAAGAACCCATAAAAATTCTGGCTTATGAGGTGAAGCAGCTGAGGAACAAACAGATACACCTGGTTAAAGTGCTGTGGAACCATCATTCAGGCCAAGAAGCTACTTGGGAACGTGAAGAGGATATGAGGAGACAGCACCCACAGCTGTTCAGAGACTAATGCCAGGTAAAATTTCGAGACGAAATTTATTTTAAGGGGGGGAGATTGTAACACCCCTAAGTTCGGTAGTGCGTTCTACTGTTTCGGTGACCAGTGTTGTCCGGATAGCTAGGATGCCTAGAACTACACTTCGTTATGAGTGAGGAGACATAAAATAGTGAAATACAAGAAAAGAAAATACAAGAAAAACAAAGGAAAAATAAAAGTAAAGAAATGCAACTAAGTTAAGCGAGCCGAGAACCCTAGCGATGGGTGACCGCACCGGGAAGTCACGGCGTGGACTGTTGACTAGCCCTGTACTGCGGGGAACCCTAGAAAATATTTTTAGGACTTAAAGAGACATCAATTGAAGTAGAAATATCATTAGAAATGTCAATGAAAAATTAAATAATTAGTACAAAGAAAAGTGAGAAATCGAAAAATAGACAAAACCCGGTGTTACTAAAAAATCGGGAATGTAATCCGAACAGGGGCATTATGGTCATTTGACATTCCGAAGTGTCTTTTGACCTAAATGTCCATTAAAAATAAATAATATTACACTTGGAAAATATAATGAAAAATTAAATTGGGGGTACCTAAAGTAAATAACAAAAATTAAGGGTTTAATGTGGAATAAATGGGAGTTAAACATATAATATGATTAAATTGAGTGAGTGGGCCACTATAGAATAAAGTAAGAATAAAATGGGCAGGTGTAATTTCATCAAACAATCTGCAAATTCATTTTCTCCAAACCCTTCACCCATGGCCGAATGAATTTCTCCAAAAAGCTCCCATGGCCGCCCACCTTCAAACCTTCACAATCCTATGATCAAGCCTTCTTTTCTCACACCTATCTTCATTAAGTTTTATCTCCACATCATAAGGAAGAGTTTGATACCAAAATCAAAAAGTTTAGTGAAGGTTTAACAAGTCCCAACCATAGATAAGTTTGTATTTTTTAATATTGCTTTGTTAAACTTTGTATACATGTTATGGGTGTTTGATTTGTGAAGAAAATTTTCAAGTTTGAGGAGTTCTTGATATGTCCAATTTTGGACAGCCATGGAGTTCTATATTTGATGAAGTATTCTTACATATATTTGATGTGGATTCATGTTGAATAGGGTGATTTAATGTCCTAGTAAGTTATTTCCATATGTAATGGTAATGGTGCATTTGAAATTGAAGTTGAGGAAATTATGTGAAACTTTGGCAAGGTGGAGCATTTCGGCAGCCTTGAGACTGCATGATGAATGTATGAATTCATGAAGATATTGGCAGAATTATGACATCGAGGATTGATGGATATGTATATAAATTAGTTGTGAAAATTGTATGAAATAATGAGTAGTGTTTATGTCTAACTGTGGTTGTATTTGGACTTTATGAATTAGAGTTTTATTTGGTGTGTTAAGGATGTTTGTATTCTACCCAAAGTGACTTTAAAGTGAAGTGGTATATGGTTTTGGTAATGTACCAAAACAGAATTGGGTTGAGGAGTGGATTTATTGTAAGGTAAATGTGTAATTGCTACATGTTTAAGCAAGGTAATTAAGGACAGTGTGCATTTTGGCCTACAACTCTAAATGTGTAACTCCAATGGGTATGAGACCAATTGGAGGTGAAACTAGGCACAAAATGTGCCAACTTTCATTCAGAAAGCATACCAAAATTATGCTTGCAATGTAGCGTGAAAAATGACCAATTCGGATTAAGTACAATTGAGACCTGAAAATTGACCAATTGGGCAGCAGTTAGTTTTTAGGCCATAACTCACTCAAAACAGGTCCAATTGACCTGAAATTTTATCCATGAATAGTTAAGGCCCATACCTACAAGTCTTATGAAGATACCAAAGCCCAGAAATGACCATAAGAAAGTCAAACAACTTGCACAAATTCGGGTCCAAAAACTGGCCGAACCAAAGTTGACCAAAGTTGACCTAAAATGACCTAATTTGATGCCATTTGACCAGCAATAGTAAAATGACCATAACTTGGTCTACATAACTCAGAATGACCTAAAATTTTGCCCTGCATTCCATAAGACATAGATCTACAAGTTTGTAGTTTTGATCGAAACCCGAAAACCGAGGGAACTAGGTCTTCCGGCTGGATCAAACTAGTATACCGGAATCCAGCAAGTTGCAATAAAATGCACTAAACAAGGAAATGAAATTGGTAATGTGTACCAACCCTAAAATACTATCGAATGTGACATATTAGTGACACTAAAACCTAATTTACCTAGAACGTATCGAGGGTCGGTATATTAGGTGATTAAGCAAATAATAGCTTTCAGTGAATTACTTATTAAGCATTATCGACAGAGACAATTTAATTTAGTACTGAAACACTTCAAATTGTGTTTCTCAGTTACCAAAGACTTAGGAAAAGGGATGGAAACACTGAGTCCAGACCAAGAGACAGTTATCAGAGGTTTGTGCACAACAACTATTTCTTTTGAATTATTTTAAATTGAAATAAATTTTGACTATTTGTATATTATTGTTTTAAATTGTGAAACTATGAAAAATTATTTGAATAATATTTGATGGATACTTATTGATTCAAAAGCACTGGAAATGATTTGAAACCACAGCTATCATGTATATTGATTGTTTCATCGCTAGCTTGTCTAGTGGGATAAATTGAATTCCCTCTCTGGCTGAAGTGTTGAAGTGTGTGCCTGTTGAGGAAGAATTGGAAGAGTACTCATATTTTTGCTAGCTAGCTATGTTATTCCTCATTAGTCATTGACTTTTGGGACGAATTGAATACCTCATTAGCCATCGGCTTTTGGGACGAATTGAACTTTGGAACATGATTAAGCTGTGTGTGATTTATTGATATGTATTGTGAGATTGTGAAATGAATTTAAACTCTTATTGACATATACTGTCTTTTGAATTCAACCATGATCTGACTTATTGAAATTTATTGTGATATTGAGAAATGGAGTTTAAATTCTTGTTGACAATTACTGTCTTGAAATTAACTATGGTTTTAAGTATCCACTATTTATATGATTTATGAATTGTGATTTAAATTGTATTTGGTTAATGTTGTGCACCACTGAGACATTGTCTCAGCGATAGCTTTTTATTGCTGTCGCAGGTAGACAGACAGACAGGGCAGCAGACTAGGCTGCTAGTACCTACAGCGAGAGATTACCGGGTATAATGAGTATACCAGCATTTTGCATTTTGTACTGTAATGTATGACCACTGTATGTACATATTGTTGTTGGTTTTGAGCAGTTGTAAATTAAAATTGTACATTGAAGTTGTAAAGCAAATTATGAGTTATTTTGGCTTGTAAAAAAATTGTATTATATTTCTTTTATCTCAGTCTTTGAAAAATCATTGTGGATTTAAGTTGATAAATATGTTGTGTTGAGAAATATGTTGAAGTTGAGATTTGGAAAAATATTGAAGTGCTTTTTACAGGTTTTTTGAAGAACTGTTTAATCCAAAATACAGATGGCACTCTGCCAAAATTTTTACAGAAATTCCAAATAATTCAAATATGTTAGTTCTATCACTTCAATTCAAAAAGGTTTTTAATACTTATAAATAGTGCCCACCACTGTAAAAGAAGTAAGAAAAGTTTTTAAAATCCCTTGTAGTGTATTTAATGGGTTATCGGTAGACGGAGTTGGTAATTCATTAGATATACTACAGGATCATGTTATGCCTTACAAAGGGGTAGGGTGTGACATTTAATCAGTTCTAACCATCTCCTCTGCCTCAAATTCAATTCCTTCTAGGTGCCTAAGTACTTCAAGCTCTTGTAATCTATGTAAATGTAGCATTTCTCCCCATACAAATAGTGTCTCTAGATCTTCAGAGCAAAAACAGTAGCTGTTAGCTCTAGATCATGTGTTGGGTAGTTTCTCTCATGTGCTTTCAGCTGGCGTGATGCATAAGCAATGACATTCCGATCTTGCATCAGTACACAGCCTAACCCATTGTGAGAAGCATCACTATAAACTGTGTATTCTTTACCCAGAGTAGGTAAAGTGACGACTGGGGCTTCAGTCAAACACCTCTTCAACTCATTAAAGCTCTGCTGGCATTTATCAGTCCACTGAAATTTTACATCTTTCCGAAGTAGCTTGGTCAGTGGAGAAGATAACATAGAAAACCCTTTCACAAACCGACGGTAATATCCAGCTAAACCTAGAAAACTACGAATTTCTGTGATATTCCTGGGTGGCTTCCAATTAAGGATAGCTTCTACCTTGCTGGAATCTATCTTGATCCCTTCAGCTGACACAACATGTCCCAAAAGGAGATTTCTTTCAGCCAAAATTCACACTTCGACAATTTAGCGTATAATTGTTTCTCCCTTAAGGTCTGCAGTATAATCCGCAGATGTCTGTCATGCTCCTCTGCATTCCTCGAATATATCAAAATGTCATCAATAAACACCACCACAAATTGATCGAGATATGGTCTAAAGATAGTGTTCATCAGATCCATAAAAGCAGCTGGAGCATTTCTTAACCCGAATGGCATTACTAGAAACTCATAGTGGCCATACCGAGCTCTGAAAGCAGTTTTTGGAATACTCTGCTCTTGCACCTTCAACTGATAATAACCAGATCGCAAATCGATTTTGGAGAATACAGCTGCACCCTTCAACTGATCAAACAGATCATCAATACGAGGCAATGGATATCTGTTCTTTATTGTCACCTTATTCAACTGTCGGTGGTCAATACATAAGCGGAGAGTGCCATCTTTCTTCTTAACAAACAATACTGGCGCTCCCCAAGGTGATACACTAGGGCGGATGAAGCCCTTTTCAAGTAGTTCTTGCAACTGTATCTTCAACTCTTTCAATTCTGCTGGTGCCATTCTGTATGGCGTTATGGAGATTGGATCCACACCAGGCAGAACATTAATTTCAAACTGCACTTCTCTTTTCGGAGGTAATCTAGGCAATTCATCAAGAAACAAATCTGGAAAGTCATATACTGTAGGGATGTCCCTCAATGCTGGACTCCCCACTTGGGTGTCTACCACATGTGCCAAGTATGCTTCACACCCCTTTCTGATCATTTTTCTGGTTAGTGCAGCCGAAATGATGTTTGATGGCAATAGCTGCCTCTCCCCATGTATTACCACATCACTGTACTGAGGAAGGCCAAAAGTGACTGTCTTCAGCCTACAGTCAATCATGGCATGATGCCTGGCTAACCAATCCATGCCCAAGATGATATCATAATCTCTGAAGGGCATTTCAATGAAATCAGATAGAAAAGTGTGTCCTTGCACCACCAAGGGACAATCCCTATACATTCTATTAACCCTGACCTCCTGTCCTAGTGGACTTGTTACTAGCACCTCAAAGTCCATTTTTGTACATGGAACAGTAATGCAATCAATGATGCTAGCGCTCACAAAAGAATGGATAGAACCCGGATCAAATAACACAAACACATCTTGATTAAAGGTTAAGAAGGTACCAACCACAACATAAGATGTCTCGGCCTCTTCTCTCTGTCTCATTGCATAGACTCTGACCGGAGCACTATCTTGCTCTGATTGTTTTACTGTGCCTTGGCTGCCTGTTGGGCTACCTCTACCCTTGCCTCTACCTCTGCTAGGTGGTTGTGAACTTCTGGTGACAAGGCTCTGAACTGACCCTTCTGCAGTAGTAGGAGGTGTTCTAACTCTGCGAGCATTGGTGCAGTCCTTGGCAAAATGTCCTGTGCCTCCACAGTTATAACAGGCTCTAATAGCCTTGTAGCATATCCCACCATGATTTCTTCCACAAGTTTCACATTGGCGAGGAGGGTAGGAACCTCTGGTACTCTGCTGACCAGATAGAGAAGGCTTCTGTCCTGAATATCTTCCCCTACCAGACTTCTTGCCACCTCTACTGTGTCCCCCATGGTTCTTCCTCTTTCCAAAGAGGACCACCGGGACTCGTTTCATCGATTTTCCTCTTTCTCTGTCTTCTCTGATTTCTTTTTCTCAGGAGCTGCTTCATATTCAATTCTTTCTAACTCTAGGGCTTGAGAAATAAGTTCAGAGAAGTTAGTGTGTTTGAATCTGACCACTTGTAATCTGATACTGGGCTTCAAGCCGGTTTCAAACCTCTTGCATCTCTCCCTGCTTGTAGAAAGTAGACTTACTGCAAAATGGCTTAAGCGGGAAAATTTTCTTTCATATTCAGCCACTGATCTACTCCCCTGTTTCAGACTTAGGAACTCTTGCAGCTTCTGGTCTACATAAGCATCAGGGACATATTTTTGTCTAAATTCCCTGAGAAAGTCATTCCATGTTAGCACTGCAGGTTCTACCAGACTGTGGAGAATGGTTTTCCACCAGTCATAAGCATTCCCCTGTAGCAAAGATACTGAGTATTCAAATCTGAGCTCCTCTGTGCAGTGTAGTTTCTTAAATACCCTATCCATCCTCTCTAACCATTGTTCTGCCTCTAGAGGATCTACTGTCCCCTTGAACTCTGTAGCCCCATATTTCATCAATTTGTCATACTGCCTAGCAGAAGACTATGGTTGTACCACTGGTGTCTGTATTGGGACTTGAGTAGGCACATTACCAGCCATTTGCTGAAACATTGAAGTCATCTGCTGAGCGAACTGAGTAGGAAATTGCGATACTACGGGGGCTGGTGCTGCTGAACCACTGACGTTGTGTAGGGCTAGGGCATCCCCTTGCACCTCAGCCTCTATAGATTGATCGACTGAATGATCACCCTCTTCCATAGTCAATGCAAGGATCTTAGACCTCCTGAACAAATAACACAAGGAGATTTCCTCCCATTAGTGCATATTTATAATGTAATGTACTGTATGTATCAAGCAATGATATTAAGCAGTTGTACTATGAAGAAAGAATATTCAAGTTACAGGTGAAAACATAATTTAAAAACTAGCTCTTATACCACTAAAACATGTCACACCCTACCCCTCTGTAAGGCATAACATGATCCCGTAGTATACCTAATGAATTACCAACTTTGTCTACTGATAACCCATTAAATACACTACAAGGGATTTTAAAACTTTTCTTACTTCTTTTTACAATGGTGAGCACTATTTATAGGTGTTAAAAACTTTTTTGAACTTAAGTGAAAGAGCTAACAATTTTGAATTATTAGTAATTTCTATAAAAATTTTGACGGAGTGCCCTCTGTATTTTGAATAAAACAGTTCTTCAAAAAAACCTATAAAAAGCACTTCAAACAAAATTTTCAATCTCAACTCCAACAGTTAAACAACACAATATATTTCTCAACTCAAATCCATAATAATTTTTTTTCAACATTTTCAAAGGATGAGATAAAAGAAATATAGTACGAATTTTACAAGTCAAAATAACTCATAATTTATTTTACAAATTCAATGTGCAATCTTAATTTACAACTGCTCAAAACTAAGAACAATATATACATACAGTGAACATACATTACAGTATAAAATGCAAAATGTTGTATACTCAATATACCCGATGATCTCACACTGAATGCACTAGCAGCCTAGTCTGCTGCCCTATCCGTTTGTCTACCTACGACAGCAATAAAAAGCTATCGCTGAGACAATGTCTCAGTGGTGCACAACATTAACCAAATACAACTTTAAATCACAAATCATAAGTCATATAAATAGTGGATACTTAAATCATAGTTAAATTCAAGACAATGAATGTCATAAAGAATTTGAACTCCATTTCACAATATCACAATAAATCTCAATAGTCAAAACATGGTTAAATTCAAAAGACAGTAAATGTCAATAAGAATTTAAACTCCATTTTACAAAGCTCATAATAACACAATTTAGTCAAATAATTTAAGAACACAGTGTTGCCAATTCATACACAACTTAAGCCATGACACAAATTTCCGATCAATGCTGCGTTATACACCACGACAAAGCAATCCATAACCCCACTAATCAAAATCAATGAGGGAGGTGGCGAGCTACCTAATGAATACTCATCCGATCTACAACCTCAACTGGTAAACTAGAGAGGGAGGAAAATAAACGATCTCAACCCCATAAATGGAGGAGGAATAATGTGATACTGTCATGCTAAGTGTGAACACAAAATCAATTCCAAACATTTTATTCAAATGATTCGTGAGAAATCCAATAAATTTCCAAAGTCATAATTTCATTCACAAGATGGCAACACAATTCATAATTAACTTCAAATTTGTCACACCCTACTCCCCTATAAGATGTAACATGATCTCGTAGTATACCTAATGAATTACCGTACTTCTCCTACCGATAATCCATTAAATATACTACAAGGGATTTTAAAATAATTTTCAGGAAATTTAAGTCATAGATTAAAATCTGGTGTTATAAAATTTTTTTAAAAATTTCAGCAAAGTGCTGGCTGTATTTTGAGAAAACAGTTCTTCAATCCTGTAAAAGAAAATGCTCCCAATATGTTTTCTCAAATACAACTCCAATAAACTTTATTTCAATTCACAATTCAATTCTCAATAAACAATCAATTCATTTTCAAACTAATCTCATCATGAAGAAATATTTCATTGATTATAAGACTCAAAATTTATATTACAAAACTATTCAAGTAAATAAAATCTCAAATTTACATTTACAATAATTTACATTTAATTACATACCAAAATATTTTACAAGAGTTTTTATACAACTGCTCAAATAATTTACATACATATTATTACATGCATACATCAAAACCTATGTACATGGGTATACCTATAATATACTTGGAGCTGATCTGAAAGTGTCTTCAAAGAAACTTACTCACTGCTCTAAGCTCTTCTTACCTGCGACAGCATACAAAGCTATCGCTGAGTGGTGAACTCAGTGGTGCACAACTATAATTTAAAACATAGTGCAATATACATTGATAAAATTTACAGTAAATAATTTGGAAATCTGAATACTCATCAAATTCTAAAACTCAAAATATTCATTGCTAATAATGTGAATCATTTGTATAAAATGAATTTGATCACAAAATTCAATTTATCAAATCATAACTAACCATTTAGGTAATTCCAACAAAATCAATTATACATAAATCATAATTGAAATCACAATTCTTTACCATTCAAAAACATTCTGTGTCTCAAAAACCATATTGTATCTCAAAAATCATTCTTATCTCACTAACTATGCAAGACTAATCCGAAAGGGCCATATTCGATGTGATTCTAACTCCCTATGGTCGGGGAGGCCGAATCATCGTGCACAGTACCATCACAATAATGAATCTTCCGCAAGGGCCATAACGATAAAAAAAACTTAGATCTAACCTCAAATTAGAGGAAAATCTAAGACTGTGCACGTACCATGGTAATCAAAACACAACTAACTCCATTGTCTTCTCAACAAATGAGAGAGACGGGAAATAACCTAGTCAAGCATCTATAGTGAGATATAAAACAATATCACAATCCTCTTAGTGAGCATAAATCACAATATAATTCGATTCAAATTCAATTCCAATATCCAATAATTTTTATGCTCATCATAATTCAAATCATAAATTTGCATTTTTCCATGAAAATTACCATCACAATTCAAAACATGTTCTATCACAATTTTCCAAAACATAATTTATTCAATCCATAACAATGCTTAGTACTTGTGGAAATACCATTTCACAAAGCTAAATTCATACATACTATAACAATTTTCAATAATCATTGAATTAAATCCAATGCTTGTTAAACATAATACATAAGAAAAGTATGTCATTTAATCATATGAAATATTCAAACAAAATCAGTTAAAAACTAGTTGTGCACAAACCTCTGATAACTGTCTCTTGGCTCTGACTCAGTGTTTCCTTCCCCTTCCCTTAGTCTTGCTAACTGAGAAACACAATTTGAAGTGTTTCAGTACTCATTTAATCTGTCTCTGAGAATAAGGTTCAATAATTAATTTATTGAATTCTATTATTTCCTTAGTCAACCCAATATGTCGACCCTCGATGCATTCTAGGTAAATTTAGGTTTTAATGTTGTTAATATGTCACATTCAATAGTCTTTTGGGGTTGGTACATGTTACCAAATTCATTTCCATGTATCTTGCATTTTCTTGCAATTTGCTGGATTCCGGGATACTAGTTTGACCTAGCCGGACGACCTAGTTCTCTCAGTTTTCGGGTTTCGGTCAAAACTACAAACTTGTAGATCTATGTCTTATTGCACGCGGGGCAAAATTTCAGGTCATTCTGAGTTATGTAGACCAAGTTATGGTCATTTTACTATTGCTGGTCAAAATGCATCAAAATTGGTCACTTTGGGTGATTTTAGGTCATTTTAGGTTCGGCCAGTTTTTGGACCCGAACTTGTGCAAGTTGTTTGACTTGCGTATGGTCATTTCTGGGCTTTGGTGTCTTCATAAGACTTGTAGATATGGGTCATAACTATTCATGGTCAAAATTTCAGGTCAATTGGACATGTTTTGAGTGAGTTATGGCCTAAACACTAACTGCTGCCCAAATGGTCAATTTTCAGGCCATATTTGCACTTAATCCGGATTTGGTCATTTTTCAAAGTACCTTGCAAGCAGAATTTTGGCAAGCTTTCTTCATGAAAGTTGGCACATTTTGTGCCTAGTTTCACCTCCAATTGGTCTCATACCAATTGGAGCCACACACTTAAAGTTATAGGCCTAAAACACAAACTGCCTTATTGCATTTCTTTCATACACATCAAGGATCACTCCTAACACTTACCAAACTCAATATTCAAGTCAATTCTGATTGTACCATAACCTAAACATAATTCACAACATATTATAGGTCATTTTGGGAGCTTACAATTACATTCAATGTGCACCATAAAGTGTAGAATTTTTCAAACCAAATTTATAACAATTCAATCACCTAACCATAACACTTTTACATGTCCAACTTCACACCATCACACACATACCCAAACTGCCATAATAACCAACACAATTTAACATCATTATTCCATAAACCAAGCATGAATTCTAGCATTCTTCAAAAGTTAACAAACTGCCACAATGGTATACCTCCATAATTGTCTTCAAACTCAAAATTTTCACTTGGTCACCATTCCACATACATGAAGTTAACTTACCAAACTTTGAATCACATTAGCCAAAATTAACTCTCCAAAATACATGTAATTATATTTCATTTAGTGTACAATCCCTTGGCTGTCCATTTAGACAATCACACATATAATTCCAAATTCAACAAAAATTTCCAATTCAAGTGTTCAATTTAACATGCATCAATAACTAACTTACTAAACTTTGACTTACTTTAATCAACACTAATACCCATCAAATGCATGTGAAAATAATTCAAATTCTTAAGTTGCCATGGCTGCCAAAATTAGTACATAATAATAACTCACCAAAACCTCAAAATTTCTTCATCATTTAAATACCCATAACATTCTTACTAAGTTTAATGAAGCAATAACCCAAAAATACAAACTTACCACTTTGGAAATTCTTCAAAACCTCTCCAAAACTTGGTCTTCTTGCTGCCTATCTACTGCCCAAGGTGTGTAGACTAACTTTGATGAAGGAACTTAGGAAGAAATTGGCTTGGAAGTGGATGGGTGGAGCTTGAACATGGGACATCAATGGTGGAATTTGGGAGGTGGTTTCATTCGGCCAAGAAGAAAATTAAGGGAGAAGAAGATGAAATGGACGTGCACTTGTCCACTTAGAGAGTTTATATACCCCTCCATAGTGCTCCACTAACTTAGGTTTTTTTTTAATTATTATAATTAAACTTTCCATTATCCCATATTATATCCCTTTATGCTTTTAATTATACTACACATGAGATTTCATTTTTTATGGCATTTTCAAAATTTAATACTATTTATTTTTAAAGGACATTTAGGTCAAAAGTTAACTCGGAGTGTCAATTGACCAAAATGCCCCTATTCGGGTTGTACTCCTGATTTTTCGGTAACACCGATTTTTGTCCGTTTTTTAATTTCTCACCTTTTTTTTGTACTAATTAATTAATTTTTCTTTGATATTTCTAATGGTGTTTATACTTCAATAGACATTTATTTAAGTCCTAAAAATATTTTCGAGGGTTCCTCATGTCCAGTATTAGTCAACGGTCCACGCCGTGACTTCCCTAAGGCCACCCATCGCTAGGGTTCTCGGCTCGCTTAACTTGGTTACATTTATTTGCTATTATTTTTCCTTTGTTTTTCTTGTATTTTCTTTTCTTGTATTTCATTATTTAATGTCTCCTCACTCATATCGAAGTGTAGTTCTAGGCATTCTAGCTGTCCGGACAACACTGATCACCGAAACAGTAGAACGCACTACCGAACATAGGGGTGTTGCAATTCTCCCCCCTTTAAATAAATTTCGTCTCGAAATTTTACCTGGCATTAGTCTCTTAACAGCTATGGGTGCTGTCTCCTCATATCTTCTTCACGTTCCCAAGTAGCTTCCTAGCCTGAACGATAGTTCCACAGCACTTTAACCAGGTGTATCTGTTTATTCCTCAGCTGCTTCACCTCATAAGCTAGAATTTCGATGGGTTCTTCCTCATATGAGAGGTCTGGATTTTACCTCAATCTATTCAACTGATAGTACATGAGATGGGTCTAATCTGTACCTCCTTAACATGGACACATAGAAGACATTGTGTATCCTTGCTAACTCTGGAGGTAATGCCAACCGATATGCCAAAGGACCCACTCTTTCCAGAACCTCATATGGTCCGATGAAACGAGGACTCAGTTTCCCCTTTCTGCCAAATCTCATAATCCTCTTCTAAGAAGAAACTTTGAGGAATACTTTATCACCCACTGCATATTTAATATCTCTTCTCTTCAGATCAACATAAGACTTCTGACGGTCTGACGCAGCCTTGAGTTTATCTCTGATCAATTTGATCTTTTCCTATGTCTGCTGAACAATTTCTGGCCCAATCATCTTTCTTTCACCAACTTAATCCCAACGTAGGAGAGTTCTGCACTTTCTGCCATACAAAGCTTCATATGGAGGCTTCCCAATGCTTGATTGGTAGCTTTTGTTATAAGCAAACTCAATCAAAGGCAAGTGTGTATCCCAACTCTCTTCAAATTCAATCACACAAACCCGTAGCATATCCTCCAATATCTGAATAACCCTTTCAGGTTGGCCATCTGTCTGTGGGTGGAATGCTGTGCTAAAGTTCAATCTAGTTCTTAGGGCTCTCTGAAGACTACCCCAGAATCTGGAAGTAAACCTAAGATCTCTGTCAGATACAATCGATACTGGCACTCCATGCAATTTTACAATTTCATATATGTACAATTTGGCCAATCTTTCCAAGCTATAGTCCATCCGAACTAGCACAAAGTGAGCAGACTTGGTTAGTCTATCAACTATAACCTGTACTGCATCATGACTATTATGTGTCCTCAGAAATCTCATCACAAAATCCATAGTTATCCATTCCCTTACAGTGTTTCATAGGGTGCCGTTTGTATGCTAGCTTGATACTTATTATTGTATACAAATTCTGTTAGTGGGAGGTATCTGTCCCATCTCCCCTCGGATTCAAGGACAGAAGTTCTCAGTATATTCTCGAGGGTTTATTACATTTTACAAGTTATTATTATCATTTCATTTCATTATTTATAGAAACTCAATGAGTTTCAAAATTTACCTGAATCACTTGTTTCGACTGTCCATCCGTCTGAGGATGATAAGTCGTACTGATATCTCTAAGCTTATAGCAATTACTGTGGTACAGGTAGTTCACATTAATGTAACTGAGTCACTGACTCCAGCTACCTTACAAGTGTAGTCTTTTGATAGGCTAGTTCTGAAGTTTTAAATTTCTGACTAAAATTTTTACATTTATTTCCCGTAATAGTACTTTATTCTGGAGTAACTGTATCAATTTATAGATTACTTACAAATATTCTTAGTTTATCATACCACGAGGAAGCACATAGCTCTACACAATAATCCCGTGTCGGTAATGTAATCTGCAGCTTACAATACAAACATCGAGAACATTATATAGTCACTACGTTATAACCTCATGGATTAGGTTTTCTAACATCTTATCTTTCTCAAATCCACTAATATCCTAAACCGATTCTAATTACAATATCCATTAATAATTACTAACAGTAACATCTTTGCCCTCATCTAGAGCAATTCTATTACTGTAACTTACTTTTAGGTCCTCTTGCCTTACATTAAGTAGGCTCACCAATTAGCTTTATAATTTATGGTATGTTAGAAAATACTTTTAGCTAACAATTCTTCCAAAATTAATGTCAATCATACTTGTTATTGTAGTTTTGATCCTAAAAGACTAGTCACTAACGCATCAAAATTTATTCCCCTATAAAGGAATAGCAACAAAACATAGAATTCTAACACTAACATATAAATAAGTAGTGCTGGGATCAAATAATAACTCATTGTTTCCTTAAAAAATTAAGAACTTACCAGCAACTATATTCGAAGTTTCTGCTCTTTCTCCTTGGCGCATAGTGGACGCTTTGACTGGTGCGCTACTATATTCAGGTTGATTCACTGTGTTATAGTGGTGAGGAGTACCAACTCTATTTCTATCTCGACTCTGACTGACGGTCTGTAAACTCTGGAGAGCAGATCGAGGTGCTCTAGTACAATCTTTAGCAAAGTGTCCAAGTTTTCCACAATTATAGTAGGCTCCAGAGGCCCTTCGACAAATACCTCCATGTAGCTTACCACAAACATGGCAGAAATGGGCAGAATAGGAACTTCTGGTTGTTCGACAACTAGATCTTGGTGTTCTCTGCCCTGATGATCTGCCTCTATCGTATTCCTGAGCTCGGGGTTCCTCAAATTCTTTTCTCTTCCTCAAATTACTGCTCGAGCTTTGACCTGTAGATTTCTCCCTCTTCTCTATTTCACACTGCCCTTGTGGGGTTTGGGTCTGTACTTGGGCTTGGGCTGACAAATTATCAGCCATTTGTTGGAAGAAAGTGGCCATTTGCTGGGCCATTTGTTCAATAATTTGTACTGGTAAAACTGGTACAGTTGGGCCTTCGAAACTTTTTTGGAGTTGGGGCCTCAACTTGTACTTTTGCCATCACGAACTGTTCTATTGTCTCATTCTTCTCTTCCATATCTTTTTATAGGATTTTCTATTCCTGTACAACCAACATAAGGAGATTCCTCTCCATTAGTTCATATTTATGATGTAAATGTACTATATGTATCAAACATTTGAGCAGTTGCAGTTACCGACAAAAAGATTTCAAAATTTACTTTAAAACTATTGCTCTGATACCACAAAACATGTCACATCCTACTCCCCTATAAGATGTAACATGATCTCGTAGTATACCTAATAAATTACCGTACTTCTCCTACCGATAATCCATTAAATATACTACAAGGGATTTTAAAACAATTTTCGGGAAATTTAAGTCAGATTAAAATCTGGTGTTATAAAATTTTTTTCAAAAATTCTTCAAAGTGCGGGCTATATTTTGAGAAAACAGTTCTTCAATCCTGCAAAAGAAAATGCTCCCAATATGTTTTCTCAAATACAACTCCAATAAACTTTATTTCAATTCACAATTCAATTCTCAATAAAACAATCAATTCATTTTCAAACTAATCTCATCATGAAGAATTATTTCATTGATTATAGGACTCAAAATTTATATTACAAAACTATTCAAGTAAATGAAATCTCAAATTTACATTTACAATAATTTACATTTAATTACATACCAAAATATTTTATAAGAGTTTTTATATAACTGCTCAAATAATTTACATACATATTATTACATGCATACATCAAAACCTATGTACATGGGTATACCTATAATATACCTGGAGCTGATATGAAAGTGTCTTCAAAGAAACTTACCCACTGCTCTATGCTCTTCTTACCTGCGATAGCATACAAAGCTATCGCTGAGTGGTGAACTCAGTGGTGCACAACTATAATTTAAAACATAGTGCAATATACATTGACAAAATTTACAGTAAATAATTTGGAAATCTGAATACTCATCAAATTCTAAAACTCAAAATATTCATTGCCAATAATGTGAATCATTTGTATAAAATGACTTTGATCACAAAATTCAATTTATCAAATCATAACTAACCATTTAGGTAATTCCAACAAAATCAATTATACATAAATCATAATTAAAATCACAATTCTTTACCATTCAAAAACATTATGTGTCTCAAAAACTATGTTGTATCTCAAAAATCATTCTTATCTCACTAACTATGCAAGACTAATCCGAAAGGGCCATATTCGATGTGATTCTAACTCCCTATGGTCGGGGAGGTCGAATCAGATTCTAACTCCCTATGGTCGGGGAGGTCGAATCATCGTCCACAGTACCATCACAATAATGAATCTTCCGCAAGGGCCATAACGATAAAAAAAACTTAGATCTAACCTCAAATTAGAGGAAAATCTAAGACTGTGCACGTACCATGGTAATCAAAACACAACTAACTCCATTGTCTGCTCAACAAATAAGAGAGACGGGAAATAACCTAGTCAAGCATCTATAGTGAGATATAAAACAATATCACAATCCTCTTAGTGAGCATAAATCACAATATAATTCGATTCAAATTCAATTCCAATATCCAATAATTTTTATGCTCATCACAATTCAAATCATAAATTTGCATTTTTCCATGAAAATTACCATCACAATTCAAAACATGTTCTATCACAATTTTCCAAAACATAATTTATTCAATCCATAACAATGCTTAGTACTTGTGGAAATACCATTTCACAAAGCTAAATTCATACATACTATAACAATTTTCAATAATCATTGAATTAAATCCAATGCTTGTTAAACATAATACATAAGAAAAGTATGTCATTTAATCATATGAAATATTCAAACAAAATCAGTTAAAAACTAGTTGTGCACAAACCTCTGATAACTGTCTCTTGGCTCTGACTCAGTGTTTCCTTCCCCTTCCCTTAGTCTTGCTAACTGAGAAACACAATTTGAAGTGTTTCAGTACTCATTTAATCTGTCTCTAAGAATAAGGTTCAATAATTAATTTATTGAATTCTATTATTTCCTTAGTCAACCCAATATGTCGACCCTCGATGCATTCTAGGTAAATTTAGGTTTTAATGTTGTTAATATGTCACATTCAATAGTCTTTTGGGGTTGGTACATGTTACCAAATTCATTTCCATGTATCTTGCATTTTCTTGCAATTTGCTGGATTCCGGGATACTACTTTGACCTAGCCGGACGACCTAGTTCTCTCAGTTTTCGGGTTTCGGTCAAAACTACAAACTTGTAGATCTATGTCTTATTGCACGCGGGGCAAAATTTCAGGTCATTCTGAGTTATGTAGTCCAAGTTATGGTCATTTTACTATTGCTGGTCAAAATGCATCAAAATTGGTCACTTTGGGTGATTTTAGGTCATTTTAGGTTCGGCCAGTTTTTGGACCCGAACTTGTGCAAGTTGTTTGACTTGCGTATGGTCATTTCTGGGCTTTGGTGTCTTCATAAGACTTGTAGATATGGGTCATAACTATTCATGGTCAAAATTTCAGGTCAATTGGACATGTTTTGAGTGAGTTATGGCCTAAACACTAACTGCTGCCCAAATGGTCAATTTTCAGGCCATATTTGCACTTAATCCGGATTTGGTCATTTTTCAAAGTACCTTGCAAGCAGAATTTTGGCAAGCTTTCTTCATGAAAGTTGGCACATTTTGTGCCTAGTTTCACCTCCAATTGGTCTCATACCAATTGGAGCCACACACTTAAAGTTATAGGCCTAAAACACAAACTGCCTTATTGCATTTCTTTCATACACATCAAGGATCACTCCTAACACTTACCAAACTCAATATTCAAGTCAATTCTGATTGTACCATAACCTAAACATAATTCACAACATATTATAGGTCATTTTGGGAGCTTACAATTACATTCAATGTGCACCATAAAGTGTAGAATTTTTCAAACCAAATTTATAACAATTCAATCACCTAACCATAACACTTTTACATGTCCAACTTCACACCATCACACACATACCCAAACTGCCATAATAACCAACACAATTTAACATCATTATTCCATAAACCAAGCATGAATTCTAGCATTCTTCAAAAGTTAACAAACTGCCACAATGGTATACCTCCATAATTGTCTTCAAACTCAAAATTTTCACTTGGTCACCATTCCACATACATGAAGTTAACTTACCAAACTTTGAATCACATTAGCCAAAATTAACTCTCCACAATACATGTAATTATATTTCATTTAGTGTACAATCCCTTGGCTGTCCATTTAGACAATCACACATATAATTCCAAATTCAACAAAAATTTCCAATTCAAGTGTTCAATTTAACATGCATCAATAACTAACTTACTAAACTTTGACTTACTTTAATCAACACTAATACCCATCAAATGCATGTGAAAATAATTCAAATTCTTAAGTTGCCATGGCTGCCAAAATTAGTACATAATAATAACTCACCAAAACCTCAAAATTTCTTCATCATTTAAATACCCATAACATTCTTACTAAGTTTAATGAAGCAATAACCCAAAAATACAAACTTACCACTTTGGAAATTCTTCAAAACCTCTCCAAAACTTGGTCTTCTTGCTGCCTATCTACTGTCCAAGGTGTGTAGACTAACTTTGATGGAGGAACTTAGGAAGAAATTGGCTTGGAAGTGGATGGGTGGAGCTTGAACATGGGACATCAATGGTGGAATTTGGGAGGTGGTTTCATTCGGCCAAGAAGAAAATTAAGGGAGAAGAAGATGAAATGGACGTGCACTTGTCCACTTAGAGAGTTTATATACCCCTCCATAGTGCTCCACTAACTTAGGTTTTTTTTTAATTATTATAATTAAACTTTCCATTATCCCATATTATATCCCTTTATGCTTTTAATTATACTACACATGAGATTTCATTTTTTATGGCATTTTCAAAATTTAATACTATTTATTTTTAAAGGACATTTAGGTTAAAAGTTAACTCGGAGTGTCAATTGACCAAAATGCCCCTATTCGGGTTGTACTCCTGATTTTTCGGTAACACCGATTTTTGTCCGTTTTTTAATTTCTCACCTTTTTTTTGTACTAATTAATTAATTTTTCTTTGATATTTCTAATGGTTTTTATAGTTCAATAGACATTTATTTAAGTCCTAAAAATATTTTCCAGGGTTCCCCGTGGTCCAGGGCTAGTCAATGGTCCACGCCGTGACTTCCCGGTGCGGTCACCCATCGCTAGGGTTCTCGGCTCGCTTAACTTGGTTACATTTCTTTGCTATTATTTTTCCTTTGTTTTTCTTGTATTTTCTTTTCTTGTATTTCATTATTTAATGTCTCCTCACTCATATCGAAGTGTAGTGCTAGGCATTCTAGCTGTTCGGACAACACTGGTCACCAGAACAGTAAAACGCACTACCGAACATAGAGGTGTTACAAAATTTCCATAAATCACACTAAATTAATTTTTCAATGAAAAAAGGCTTAAATAAGTTTTATTGTGCACAGACCTCTAATAACTGTCTTCTGGCCTTGACTTAGTGTTTCCTTCCCTTTCCCTAAGTCCTTGCTAACTGAGAAACACAATTTGAAGTGTTTCAGTACTCATTTAAACTCTCTCTAATGATAATGCTTGATAATTAATTCACTGAATTTTATTATTTGCTTAGTCAACCTAATATGTTGACCCTCAATGCGTTCTAGATAAATTAGGTTTTAATGTTACTAATATGTCACAATCAATAGTCTTTTAGGTTTGGTACATGTTGCCCAATTCATTTCCATGTATATTGCGTTTTATTGCAATTTGCTGGATTCTAGGACACTAGTTTGACCTAGTCGGACGACCTAGTTCAATCAGTTTTCGAGTTTCAGTCGAAACTACAAACTTGTAGATCTATGTCTTATTGCATGCGGAGCAAAATTTCAAGTCATTCTGAGTTTACTAGACCAGGTTATGGTCATTTTACTATTGCTGGTCAAAATGCATCAAAATTGGTCAATTTAGGTCATTTTAGGTCACTTTTGGTTCGGCCAGTTTTTGGACCTGAACTTGTGCAAGCTTTTTGACAAGCCTATGGTCATTTCTGGGCTTTGGTGTCTTCATAAGACTTGTAGATATAGGTCTTAACTATTCATGGTCAAAACTTCAGGTCAATTGGACCTGTTTTGAGTAAGTTATGGCCTAAACAATAACTGCTGCCCAAATGGTCAATTTTCAGGCCTTAATTGCACTAATCTGGATTTGGTCACTTTTCAAGTTACCATACAAGCAGAATTTTGGTAAGCTTCCTTCATGAAAGTTGGCACATTTTGTGCCTAGTTTTACCTCCAATTGGTCTCATACCAATTGGAGCCACACACTTAAGGTTCTAGGCCCAAAACATAAACTGCCCTATTATAATTTTTTCATTACTCATCAAAGGACACTTTTAACACTTACCAAACTATACATTCATGCCAATTCTGGTTTGTACCATAACCTAAACACAATTCACAACATATTGTTGGTCATTTTGGCAGCTTACAATCACACTTAATATGCACCATATAGTATAGAATATTTCAAACTCATATTACAACAATTTAATCACTTAACCTAGCTCATTTACATGTCCAACCTCTCACCATCATACATACACACAAGCTGCCATAACAAGTACCACAATTCAACATTAATATTCCATAAACCAAACATGAAATGACATTTTTTTTGTTCACCAAATCAAGCTGCTGATTCATACACCTCTCTCTCCATTAATGTCCAAGCTTCCAAATTCAAGTATACATTCACTATGTACTTAGTATACATCACCCATTTTATTCCTACACATATAAACACATAATCAACCCTTTAATCTACCATTTACAAGCAAGAATAAACTGTCCTCAAGGAGTTTCCATGGCTGCCAAAAGTACACATCTCCCTTTAAACATCAAACCTCAAAAATCTCTCCACAATTCAAGTACCCATAACATCCTTACAAACTTTAATGAAACAATAATAAAAAACACAAACTTACCACTTTGGAAATTCTTCAAAACCTCACCAAAACTTCTTAAAATTTCTATCAAACTCTTCCTTGCAAGGTGAGGATAAACTTTAATGAAGACAAGTGTGGGAAAAGATGGCTTGATCATGGAGTTTTAATGGCTTAAAGGTGGGCGGCCATGGGAGAGGTTTGAGAGCTTCCATGCGGCTAATGGAACTTTTCAAGTGAAGAAGATGGATTGCAGATTGTTAGTGGATATTTCTGTCCACTTATGATATAATATGTTGTATAATGGTCCACTAACATAGTTTAATAATAAATAAATGTTAAACTTTCCATATTCCCACATTAAGCTCCTAATTTTTTCTAATTGAATTAGGTACCACTAATTTAATTTTTCATGACATTTTCCAAGTGTAATATTATAAATTTTTAATGGACATTTAGGTCAAAAGACAACTTGGGTGTCAAATGACTACAATGCCCCTATTCCGATTGCATTCCCGATTTTTCGGTAACACCGGGTTTATCCATTTTTCGATTTCTTACTTTTCTTTGTACTAGTTAATTAATTTTTCTTTGATATTTCTAATGGTATTAATAATTCAATAGACATTTATTTAAGTCCTAAAAATATTTTCCAGGGCTCCCCACGGTCTAGGGCTAGTCAACAGTCCACGCCACGACTTCCCGATGCCGTCACCCATCGCCAGGGTTCTCGGCTTGTTTAACTTGGTTGCATTTCATTGCTATGATTTTTCCTTTGTTTTTCTTGTATTTTCTTTTCTTGTATTTCATTATTTTATGTCTCCTCACTCGTATCAAGGTGTAGTCCTAGGCATCCTAACTGTCCGGACAACACTGGTCACTGGAACAGTAGAACGCACCACTGAACATATGGGTGTTACAAGTGCGTTCTACTGTTCCGGTGACCAGTGTTGTCCGTACAGCTAGGATGCCTAGAACTACATTTAAAAGCAGTGAGGAGACATAAAATAATGAAATACAAGAAAGCAAAATTTTAAAAAAAAAAACAAAGAAAAAATAATAGCAATGAAATGAAACTAAGTTAAATGAGCCAGCACCGCAGCAATGGGTGACCACACGGGAAAGTACGGCGCAGGCAATAGCCGACCCTAGGACTGCAGGAAACCCTCGAAATTTAGTTTTGAGACATAATTAAAGACTTATTGAAGTATAAATGTCATTAGAAATATCAAAGAAAAATTAAATTAATTAGTACAAAGAAAAATGAGAAATCAAGAAAACGACAAAACTCGGTGTTACCGAAAAATCGGGAGTGCAACTCAAATAGGGGCATTGTGGTCATTTGACATCCTGAGTTGCCTTTTGACCTAAATTTCCATTAAAAATAAATGATATTACACTAGGAAAATGTCATGAAAAATTAAAATGAGATACATTATGTAAATAGTGAAAGAATTGAGGTAAATGTCAGAATTTAGAAACTTGGAATAAATAACCATTATATTTCCTTAATGCTCCACTAACCTTAACCTTGGGACACCTAAAGGGACACTTGGGAGGTCAAGAACTCATCTTCAACCTTACCTTGAAAAACCAGCCGCATGCCTCCATGGGAATCCTCCATTGCCGTCCACACTCCAAGCTTAAGTCCACCATTATTTAGCCATAAAAACCTTAAGCTCCCTTCATTAAACTTGACCACCATACCTTGGGCAGCATACTTGGAGTAAGAAAGATAAGTTTTGGTGAGGTTTTGAAGAAGTCCAAAAGAGGTAAGTGGTTATTTTCAATTCTTGTTTCATTAAACTTTGAGTGGATGTTGTGGGTAGTTGATTTATGGAAGAATTTTTGAAGTCTGATGATTTAATGGTGGTACACCATTTTGGCAGCCATGGGAACTCAGCATATTTGGTTGTTTTTACTTGTAAATGGTTGTTTAAGATGTTGATGTAAGTGTTTATGTGTATAGAAATTATTTAGACAATGTATATTAAGAGTATGTGTAATGGTGCACTTGGTTTTGGAAGCTTGAAAGCAATTTGAAGGAGATATTTTCCATGAGGTGGAAACTTTAAAGTGTGGTTAGAAATGTGTTGTTTCATGGTTTGGTTTATTGAATTATGTTGTTTATGATGGCAGCATGTATATGTGTATAATAGATTGGAATTGGATATGTAAATGGGGTATGTTCATGTGGTTAAATTGTGTAGATGGACTTTGGAAAATTCTGAGTTATAATGTGCATGTTGAGAATGGTTACAAGCTGTCCAAAATGACCAAAATGTGTTGTTAAGTGTGTTAATGGTATGGTACAAATCAGAATTGGCATGAAAGAGTTAGCTTGGTAAGTATAGAATGTGTAATTGGTAAGTGATGAAGAATGTATAGTAGGGCAGTGTATATTTTAGCTTAGAACCTTAAGTGTGTGACTCCAATTGGTATGAGACAAATTGGAGGTGAAACTAAGCACAAAATGTGCCAACTTTCAGGAAGGAAGCTTACCTAAATTCTGCCTAGAAGGTGACTTGAAAAATGACCATTTGGGCAGCAGTTAGTTTTTTGACCATAACTTACTCAAAACAGGTCTAAATGACCTGAAATTTCTACCATGAATAGTTTAGACATAGATCTAAAATTCTTATGAAGAAACCAAAGCCCAGAAATGGCCAGAACCAAGCCAAATAGCTTGCACAAGTTCACATACTAAAACTGGCCGAATCAAAAGTGACCTAAAAATGACCTAAGCCTACCATTTTAGTGCATTCTGTCCAGCATTGGTAAATTAACCATATCTTGGTCTATACAACTCAGAATGAGTTGAAATTTTGCTCCGCGTGCAATGAGACATAGGCCTACAAGTTTGTAGTTTGGACCAAAAGCCGAAAACCAGGGAAACTAAGTCGTCCGGCTAGGTCAAAATAGTACACCGAAATCTGGCAAATTGCAATAAAATGCAATACACTTGGAAATGAAATTGCTAACATATACCAACACTAAAAGGCTATAAAATGTGACATATTGGTAACATTAAACCTAATTCACCTAGAGTGCATCGAGGGTCAACATTAAAAGTTGACTAAGGAAAATAATAGAATTCAATAAATTAATTACTAAGCCTTATTGTTAGAGACAGTTTAAATGAGTACTGAAACACTTCAAATTGTATGTTTCATTTAGCAAAGACTCAAGGAAGGGGAAGGAAACACTGAGTCAAGGCCAAGAGACATTTATCACCGGTTTGTGCACAAAAGTTATTTCTTTTGAATTTTTTAATTGAAATAAATTATGACTATTTGTATGTTATTATTTTAAACTGTGAAAAATTGTTTGAATGATATTTGATGGATACTTATTGATTGAAAAATATTGTAAATGGTTTGAAACCATAGCTATCATGTATATTGATTGAATTTCTCGCTAGCTTGTCTAGTGGGATGAATTGACTTTGAATTCCCTCTCTGGCTAAAGTGTTGAGGTGTGTGCCTGTTGAGGACGAATAGAATGAGTACTTATATTATTGCTAGCTAGCTATGTCATTCCTCACTAGCCATCGGCTTTTGGGACGAATTGGACTATGGAATCGTGATTAAGCTGTGTGTGTGATTTATTGATATTTATTGTGATATTGTGAAATGGAGTTTAAATTCTTTATGACATTTACTATCTTTTGAATTTAACTATGATTTTAAGTATCCACTATTTATATGATTTATGGCTTATGGTTTTTAAATTGTATTTCTTAATGTTGTGCACCATTGAGACATTGACTCAGCGATAGCTTTTTCATTGCTATCGCAAGTAGACAGACAGACAGAGCAGCAGAGTAGGCTGCTTGTACCACATTTTGAGATTTCGCTGGGTATATCGAGTATACCATATTGTGTAGTTTTTGTTGTAATGTATGTGCACTGTATGTATATATTGTACTTGGTCTTGAGCAGTTGTGAACTAAAATTGTAAATTATTTGGGCTTGTAAATATATTGTGATATATTTATCTTATTTCAGCTTTTGGAAACACTGGAAAATTGATTGTTGAACTGAGTTAATAATGTTGAGAAATTTAGTGTGTTGAACAAATTTATTGGAGTTTGGGATTGTAGAAATATATTGAAAGTGCTTTTTACAGGTTTTTGAAGAACTTTTTTATTCAAAATACAGATGGCACTCTATCAAAATTTTTACAGAAATTATTAATACTTTAAATTTGTTATTTGGTTTCACTTCAGTAAAAGAAAGTTTTTAACACCTGTCAATAGTGCTCACCACTTTGTAAATAAGTAAGAAAAGGTTTAAAATCCCTTGTAGTGTATTTAATGAGCTATCAGTAGGCGAAGTTTGGTAATTCATTAGATATACTACGGGATCATGTTATGCCTTACGGAGGGGTAGGGTGTGACATCACATGTGACCATTTTTCAGCTCAAATAAGGTCAAACACACCATTTGACCAATTCTCTAATTTTTGCCTTCCAAAACCCTAAGTCTAAACTTTAATTCACATTTTTGTTACATTTAACTATTTCAAAACATACCATCACCATTTCTTAACTCATTAAAGTTCACATACACTTTTAATTCAGTCAAAACACATGCATTTTCTACTCAAACCCTAGCTGGCCGAAATCCATACCTAGTCCTCCAAAGATGTTTTCATTTCATTTTAAGCATATTTCTAAGTTCATTAAGCTATAAATACAATAATTAAACTAAAAGTTTGAAGTTTGAACTACTAACCTTATGCAGAATTTTCTTTCTTCCTTCCTTTAATTTTTTTCCTTCTTTCTTTCTCTTGAATCTTTTCTTCTAGTTGCCCAAACAAAATTGAACCATGGTAGGACAATTTTCTAGGGTGAGGTTTTTGGTTCTTCAAGCTCAAAAGTGAGCTTCAATGGAGTTTTTGGTGAGGGAGAGGGTGAGAGAGAGAAGTCACGACAAATGGAGAGGAAGATGACTCTTTTTTGTTTTTTTTTCTTTCTTTTATGAATTTTAATCCTTATGGAAGACCACAAATTATCTTAAATAAAATTTTTAATTATAATGTTTATTGCATCATGCATGATGTCATGCATGATGTCATAACTTTTCACTTTTCCTTTTTCTTTTTTTTTTCTATTTATTTTTTCATTAGTTCTTTAATTTAATTCTTGATCTCAAATTTTTCTTTTCTCCGATTTTATTTGATAGTCAAGTCAGGAGTAAGCTCTAGAGGTTAATTGACCAAATTGCCCCTCGCCAGTTTGATCCGATTTGCAAATAATTGAATATTTCTTTCGGATCCCTGACCTAATTATTTGACCAGCTTAATAATTCTTTTTCGTGATTTTCTCTTTTCCTCTTTGTTCGCAATAGTCCTAAGAACCGCGGCGTCACATTTTACCGTTTGAAATTTGAGTTTAAATTAACTTCGCAGTCCTTTTCGAGAAGGTCATCCATCGTTGTGACTCTCGGCTCATTTAACCTCTTATGTTCTGTTTTTCTTATTTATACTTAACTAATTGACAATTACTAATTATTTATGTTTAGGGCTTATCTAGTTGTCTTAAGTGTGGTTTTAATCCCCTAAATTATCCGGACCGACACCGGTCATCAGAATAATGAAATATACCAGACTATACAAATAGGGGTGTGACACTGAATGCAGTCTTTGGCACATCTACATCCTTCGCTCTCAATTGATGATACCCTGATCCGAGATAAATTTTGGAAAATACTCCTGCTCCCTTCAACTGATCAAACAGATTATCAATTCTAGGCAATGGATATTTGTTCTTCACTGTCACTTTATTCAACTGTAACATCCTCATTTTAGCTAGTCCGTACAGTCTACTGTTTCGGTGACCAGTGTCAATCTGGATAGCTAGAACATTCGGAAAAATATTTAAACTAAAGTGAGGAACTAAAAATTAACTCAAATAATTAATAAGAAAAAAATTTAGGAAAAATTATAAAATAATTTTTGGGACTCCAGAGAAGGGTCATTGAGGTTCTTATGGCATTACAATGCCAAGAAATTACTTAGAAAAATTTTTCAATCGGTACAGACAATTTTAACCCGTTAAGCCAAACAGAGGGCATTTTGGTCATTTCGTCTTTAGAGATGATTTTTGGGCCAACTTGTCCAATTAAATAAATAATTTATATAACATAAAATATGAATAAATATTGTTAAAAATTTAATTGCAATTAAATAGACAAGAAATGGAGAGAAAATGATAGAAAATGGATTTATGACATCACCATGACGTCATTTAAAATTCTCCCAACCAACCCAATGTTAACACATGGCATAAATATATATAAAAGAGACTAAATGGGCTGGAAAAGGAAACAAGAATCAGACCTCCTCTCTCTTCTTCTCCTTGACGTAAAACTCTCCCACCATAGCCCTCCATAGCCAAGCTTTACCCAAGCTTGATTTCTTGGGTTTTCATCCATTAAAACTTAAATTTCTCAACACAAAAACTTGCTCCTACACCTTGGTGATCCTTTTGGGAGCAAAAAGAAGAGGAAAACAAGAGTTTTAGTAAGTGGGAAAATCTCACTCCTTTGAGGTTAGTGACTTAACCATGAATTTTACTTTAAATTCATGATAAGGACTTTGAATGAGTGTAAATTACAAAGAAAAAAATTGTTGAATACCATTTGTATATAAACCCTAGATTTTTGACAGCCATGGTTAGGGTTTGATTGTGTTGAGTTTAATGAAATTAAAAGACTATCATGGCTGCCCATAATATGTATTTACTAAGTGGATTAAAGAAATGCAATGAAAATGCATGAAGGGTAATGTGTGAGTTAGGGTTTGGGGTGGAAAAATGGGATTTTGACCATGTGATAATGAAAATAGGTTTTAATGGTCAATTAGTGACCATTTAGTTCTATTTAAATTAAAAATAAAGTGTGTTGAGTGATGGGATTGGGTTTGGTGTGGCTGCCATGAAAGTGACCTGCAGAATGGAGTGACCTGCAGAATTAGACTTGAGTCCAGCAAGTTTGGGCAGCCATAACTTAAATTGTAGAGGTTTAATTGATGCAAGGCCAATTGGACATGAAACTAGACACATAATGGCACAACTTTGGTGAAGAAACCATGCCCATAAAAGCAAACCAAGTAGACCAAAAGCTTGCCTTAATCTGGGTGACCTGCAGTCTATTTCTGCAGAATGACCAAATGAATAGTGTTTATTCATTTGGCCATAACTCAATGTAGAAAGGTCCAATTGACCTGAAATTTTACCAGAAACAAGCTGAGATATAGACCAACAACTTTCATGAAGAAACCTAACCCATTATGACCAGAACCTATCCAACAAATGAGTTGCAGTCACTATTCACTGCACTGTAGATATGGTCAGTCCAGAAAAATTTCAATCCGGCCAGTTGTGGTTTTTGGACCATAATATGAGCTACAAAACTCCAAATGGAGTGATTCCAAAAAAAAAAAAATTAAACTAGACAAAATAAGGAACAACTTTCATGTTGATCATTTTGCCAAATTCCCACTGTAAAAATGACTAATGGAACAGTAAAATGAGGCATAAAAACTGAAAATTCTGCTTAATTAACATTAAGCTTAGAAATGGTATTGGCAACCAATACCAATAAATTTTGAATGCAAAATGTGGTATGTTGGGAGTATTAAAACCAATGTAACTATTGTCTATGCAAAAATCAACATTTTGATTGACTAAAGAAGTGAATAGTAACACCAAAACTTGAAATTCAAAAATTGTAAAACTCAAAAGTGTAAAATGCCCTAGTATTCCTAACAAGATTGGTTTGGTTAGCTTGGCATACCAATAGGGTTCTGTTAGCAGTACTGCATATGGCTTCATGCTATTCTATGTTTCATGGCTTTCCCATGCCATTCTGTGAAATAATAGCCTTTGGCTATGTTATTTGAGTTGATATGCTTGGGTTTTAACCCTGATAATTATTACAGCTTATTAGCTATTTTGTTGCACACCGGGAGACACATGGTGACCGATGGTATGATGGTCCGAGGTACTTAGTACTTAGTGCCGGTTTACCCATTTATCCAGTCTAGTCAACTAGTATGGGTTACTCGGGCAATAATAATAAACCTTACCAAATTTTAAGTGAATAATACTGTAAATAATACCAGAAATCAAGTCTATCCAAAAATGAAATCATACATTCTGCATAATTATTTTATTCTATTTTATTTTTATTTTATATTGTCACCACTAAGTAGAATTGCTTAGCGCGTCGCTTTTGCCACGCGCAGGTACTGGAGACCTAGCTGGGGATCCCAGCAGACATCAGACGGGGTGAGCCTTCAGAGCTGCATCCAAGGTCCAGAGTCACCTCACATCTGCACTGCATATGGTAGGACATTAGGACTATAGGTAGCCCTTTTGTATTTTTGCATTTTGTATTAGTTTGGATTGTAACTATAAACTCCTGTAATTATGTATTAATGTAAATATATGAAATTTCATATTATTGAGATTTTCTGCATAATGTATGTTGATAAATGAAATGTTAAGAATCATTTGTGAATGTGCTTCAAGTGATAAAGTGAATAGAAAAGTTTTGAAAATAGTATTGTGATTTGCGATTGAGATTTTAAGATCGACTTGAATGTGCATAATGGAGTTTGGATTTGGAAATTATTTTGGAAGTGTTTTTAAACAGGTTTAGAAGAACTATTTTTTCCAATTTACAGCCGGCACTTTGTCGGATTTTCTATAAAATTTGCGGATAAATTTAGATTTATCAAAATTGAAAATAAATGAATTATAAAAGGATAAATTGTAATAGAAACATAAATTGATACTCCGGCACACTGAGTGGCATAACTTGCTCGGCTACACTGTAGACGGGTAAGGGGTGTCACATTTAGTGGTATCAGAGCATCGGTTTAGGCGCTTCTGGGCCTAGATAGAGTACATACCATTGCATTGCATTTGTAATCATTGAGATGACACTGATGCGGATTTGTTTGTTTTCTTATTTTAAATAGGATATGGATCCTGCTTCGCAAATAGCAGTTGATGAAGAGGTGGAGAGTCATGCTCCACCAAGGGCTGAGCCTGGGGGCAGGGGAGAACCTGCTCGACCAGCAGCTGAGGCAACTGCCCAACCTCAGTTTGCATTATTCCAGTAAATGACTGAATTCTACCGACAAATGATGGGGGCAATTCCACTTCCACAACTACAGTCACAACCTCCACCGGTACCACAGAAATCTCATTTGGATAAATTGAGGAAGCATGGGGCTGTGGACTTCTTTGGGAAGAGGAAAGATGATCCCATGGCCGTAGAGAATTGGTTGGATAGAACCATCAGAGTGCTAAAACAGCTAAATTGCACCCCCGAGCAGAACTTGGTGGGTGCTGTGTCCCTACTTTAGGATGATGCATATCAGTGGTGGGACACAGTAACCAGTGAGGTGCAACCTGAACAGATCACCTGGGAATTCTTCCTTACAGAGTTCAAGAAGAAATATATTAGCAAAGTGTATTTAGAAAAGCGAAGAAGGGAATTTATCAGTCTGAGATAGAGACAGTTATCAGTAGCTGAGTATGAGCATGAATTTGTTAGACTGAGCAGATATGGGAGGGAGATAATCCCTACAGAGGCAGAGAGGTGCCGAAGGTTTGAAGAAGGGCTCAATGACAACATCAAAGTCATGATCACAGCATTGGAAATCACAGATTTTGCTAAGCTAGTGGATGCTACATCAAAAGTGGAAAGGGTCAGAATCAATGAGCAAAATAGAAGGGAAAGACAGTAGAAGAGGGGTCCGGGTCAGTCTAGTACATTTTCTGCTCCTAGCAAGAAGAGTAAGGGTCCTCCTGCTCAGATTTCAGGACCACCACAGGGTTAGGGTCAGTCTCAGGGGCCCAAACCACAGTTCCCACCTAGGAGAGGCCAGTCCACACCATCAATAAGCAGCTCTCCAGGGACGGTGTTTAGGGGAGTAGCCCCTACATCTTTTGCTTATCAGTACTGTCAGAAGTGGCATAAGGGGGAATGTTAGCGAGTGACCGATGCATGCTTACGGTGTGGATTGACAGAACACTAGATTAAGAATTGTCCGAAGAGGACTACTACCATTGCTCTAACACAAACTGACAGACCTGCTCCTGCACCATAAAGGGGTAGGAAGCCTGGTAAACCTGAGGTAACTGGTCCATCACTGAGGCCTACATCCGAGTCAACTGAGAGATCAGACACTAGAATACCTGCCAGGGCCTATGCCATCAGAGCTCAGGAGGAGCAAGATGCCTCGGATGTCATCAGGGGTACGTTTTTCCCTCTACAACACTTCTGTATATGCATTGGTGGATCCAGGATCCACTCATTCCTACATTTGTATCAAATTACCCATAGAGAGGAGAGTTCCAGTAGAGGAGAGTGATCAAGACATTCTGGTCACAAATCCACTAGGCCACAGTGTGGTAGTTAATAAGGTGTATAAAGGTTGCCCGTTGAAGATTCAGGGGTATGAATTCTCGGCAGACCTAATTGAGTTGCCCTCCCACGAGTTTGACGTGATTTTGGGTATGGACTGGTTGTCACGTCATCAGGCAATAGTTGATTGCAAATTGAAGAGGATTTCTCTGAAAACTTCGGAGGGTAATGAGATCACTATTATGGGTGAAAGGATAGATTTCCTGTCCAATGTTATCTCAGTCACAGTTGCAAAAAGATTGATGAGAAAAGGCTGTGAAGCTTACCTAGCACACATGGTTGAGACTAGGCAAGCCAAGCCAAACCTGTGTGATATACCCACAGTGAAAGACTTTCCAGATGTATTTCCTGAAGAGTTGCCTGGTTTACCACCAGAAAGGGAAGTCGAGTTTGCTATTGAGGTAATGCCCGGTACAGCACCCATTTCTATTTCTCCTTATAGGATGGCACCCACTGAATTGAGGGAGTTAAAAACTCAGTTGCAAGAGTTGCTTGATAAGGGGTTCATACGCCCCAATGTGTCACCATGTGAAGCTCCGGTACTGTTTGTGAAGAAGAAGGATGGAACCTTGAGATTGTGTATTGATTACTGGCAGTTGAACAAAGTAACTGTGAAGAACAAATATCCATTGACCAGAATCGATGGTCTGTTTGATTAGTTGAAAGGAGCCGGTGTATTATCAAAAATTGATCTCAGATCAGGGTATCATCAGTTGAGGGCAAAGGATGCAGATGTGTCAAAAATTGCATTCAAAACCCAGTATGGGCACTATGAATTTTTAGTGATGCCGTTTGGGTTAACAAATGCACCAGCAACATTTATGGACCTTATGAACCGTATCTTCCATCCATACTTAGATCGGTTTGTAGTGGTCTTTATTGATGATATTCTGGTGTATTCCAAGACCAGGGAAGAACATGATGAACATTTGAGGATTGTTCTGCAAACCCTGCGAGAAAAGAAGCTGTATGCTAAGCTGTCCAAGTGTGACTTCTGGATGAGTGAAATCTCCTTCCTTGGACACATAGTATCAGCTGAGGGGATTAGAGTGGATCCCAAAAAGATAGAAGCAGTGATGGAATGGAAGCCTCCTAGAAATACAACTAAGGTTAGAAGTTTCTTGGGGCTAGCTGGGTATTACAAAAGATTTGTGAAGGGGTTCTCTCTCATAGCTGCTCCAATGACCAAGTTGTTGCACAAGAATGTGAAATTTGGCTGGAACGACAAGTGCTAAGCCAGTTTTGAGAAGCTGAAGGCTATGTTGACAGAAGCACCAATGTTAACACAGCTAGTATCGGGAAAAGACTTTGTGGTCTATAGTGATACCTCACATAATGGGCTAGGGTGTGTATTGATGCAAGATGGGAAAGTAATCGTCTATGCTTCCAGGCAGTTAAGGCCACATGAACAGAAGTACCCTACTCATGACCTGGAGTTAGCAGCAATTATCTTTGCACTGAAGATATGGTGAAAAATGTTACATCTATATAGACCACAAGAGTCTAAAATATTTGCCAACCCAGAAGGAGCTCAATCTTAGATAGAGGCGATGGATTGAGTTCCTTAAGGACTATGATTGCGTGATAGATTATCATCCTGGGAAGGCAAATGTAGTTGCTAATGCCTTGAGCAGAAAGTCCATCACAGCTTTAAGATCACTAAATTTCCATTTGTCCTTAGCTCAAGATGGAGCTATTTTGGCTGACTTGCAAGTGAGGCCAACCCTGCTACAGCAGATACAAGATGGGCAGAGGGTAGATGAAAAACTAATGGCCATTGTGGGTAAAATTCCAGAGGGAAAGGAGACTGATTATGAGGTGAAAGCAGATGGGTGTCTGTACTACAGAGGAAGAGTGTGTGTACCAGATGATGGGGGAACTAAAGACTAGTATTCTGAAAGAAGCACACACTAGTGTTTATGCTATGCACCCAATAAACACAAAAATGTATAATGACTTGAAGCCTCATTATTGGTGGCCTGGTATGAAGAGGGATATAGCTGACTATGTGAATAAGTGTTTAACATGTCAGCAAGTTAAAGCAGAACATTAAGTTCCATCAGGATTGCTACAGCCTATAAGCATATCTGAATGGAAATGGGACCGGGTCACTATGGATTTTGTTAGTGGTCTACCTCTCACCCAAAGGAAGCATGATGCAGTGTGGGTGATAGTGGATAGATTGACAAAGTCAACACATTTTCTGCCAGTTAGGACTAACTACTCACTGGAGAAGCTAGCAGAATTGTATATTAGTGAGATAGTTAGACTACATAGAATCGCACTTTTCATCATATCTGATCAAGACCCAAGGTTTACATCGAGATTCTGGAAAAAGTTGCAAGAAGCCTTGGGCACACAACTCCGTTTTAGCACGGCTATTCATCCCTAGACAGATGGATAGTCTGAATGAGTAATCTAGGTAAACCTAAGACCTAATTGAATTTTTGCAATTAATAAATTGAAATGATAGTAACACTGAGAATTATGTGATAGATCTTGGAGGATATGCTAAGGAGTTGTGTCATTGAGTTTGAGGGGAGTTGGGATAGATACCTCCCACCGCACTCGCATATAACAATAGCTACCAAGCTAGCATTCAAATGGCTCCGTATGAAGCACTGTATGGGAGGAAATGTAGAACCCCAGTGTGTTAGACTGAATTGGGCGAAGATAAGCTGGTAGGACCAGACCTGATGAAATAGACTCAGGAGAAAGTGAAGATAATCAAAGCTTACTTGAAGGTTGCCTCAGATAGACAGAAGTCTTATGCCGACCTGAAGAGAAAAGAGATAGAGTATGCAGTTGGTGATAAAGTGTTTCTCAAAGTCTCACCATAGAAGAAAGTACTGAGATTTGGAAGAAAAGGTAAGTTAAGCCCTAGGTTCATTGGCCATATGAAGTCATTGAACGTATGGGACCAGTGGCCTATCGGCTAGCTTTACCACCAGAACTGGATAAAATTCATAATGTATTCCATGTTTCCATGCTAAGAAGACATCGCTCAGACCCTTCACATGTCATTTCCATGGAAGAGATTGAAATCTGACCGGACTTGACATACACAGAAGAACCTATACAAATCCTAGCTCGGGAAGTGAAGGAACTGAGAAATAAACAAATTCCACTGGTGAAAGTGCTTTGGAGGCACCACAACACTTAAGAGGCAACTTGGGAAAGTGAAGAGATAATGAGGCAATAGTTCCCTCAACTATTTGCATCAGGTAAATTTTGAGGACGAAATTTTTATTAGAGGGGAAGAGTTGTAACATCCTCATTTTAGCTAGTCCGTACAGTCTACTATTCTGGTGACCAATGTTGATCCGGACAGCTAGAACGTTCGGAAAAATATTTAAACTAAAGTGAGGAACTAAAAATTAACTTAAATAATTAATAAGAAAAAAATTTAGGAAAAATTATAAAATAATATTTGGGACTCTAGAGAAGGGTCATTGAGGTTCTTATGGCATTAAAATGCCAAGAAAATACTTAGAAAAATTTTTCAATCGGTACAGACAATTTTAACTCGTTAAGCCAAACGGAGGGTATTTTGGTCATTTTGTCTTCAGAGATGATTTTTGTGCCAACTTGTCCAGTTAAATAAATAATTTATATAACATAAAATATGAATAAATATTGTTCAAAATTTAATTATAATTAAATAGACAAGAAATGGAGAGAAAATGATAGAAAATGGATTTATGACATCACCATGATGTCATTTAAAATTCTCCCAACCAACCCAATGTTGATACATGACATAAACATATATAAAAGAGACTAAATGGGTTGGAAAAGGAAACAAGAGTCAGACCTCCTTTCTCTTCTTCTCCTTGACATAAAACTCTCCCACCATAGCCCTCCATAGCCAAGCTTTACCCAAGCTTGATTTCTTGAGTTTTCATCCATTAAAACTTAAATTTCTCAACACAAAAACTTGCTCCTACACCTTGGTGATCCTTTTGGGAGCAAAAAGAAGAGGAAAACAAGAGTTTTAGCAAGTGGGAAAATCTCACTCCTTTGAGGTTAGTGACCTAACCATGAATTTTACTTTAAATTCATGATAAGGACTTAAATGAGTGTAAATTACAAAGAAAAAAATTATTGAATACCATTTGTATGTAAACCCTAGATTTTTGGTAGCCATGGTTAGGGTTTGATTCTGTTGAGTTTAATGAAATTAAAAGGCTATCATGACTGCCCATAATATGTATTTACTAAGTGGATTGAAGAAATGCAATGAAAATGCATGAAGGGTAATGTGTGAGTTAGGGTTTGGGGTGGAAAAATGTGATTTTGACCATGTGATGATGAAAATAGTTTTTAATGGTCAATTAGTGACCATTTAGTTCTGTTTAAATTAAAAATGAAGTGTGTTAAGTGATGGGATTGGGTTTGGTGTGGCTGCCAAGAAAGTGACCTGAAGAATGGAGTGACGTACAAAATTGGACTTGAGTAAAACAGGTTTGGGCAACCATAACATAAATTGTCGAGGTTCAATTGGTGCAAGGCCAATTAGACATGAAACTAGACACATAATGGCACAACTTTGGTGAAGAAACTATGCCCATAAAACCAAACCAAGTGGACCAAAAGCTTGCCTTAATCCGGGTGACCTGTAATCTGTTTCTGCAGAATGACCAAATGAATAGTGTTTGTTTATTTGGCCATAACATAATGTAGAAAGGTCCAATTGACCTGAAAATTTATCAGCAACAAACTGAGATATATACCAATAAATTTCATGAAGAAACCTAACCCAAATTATGACCAGAACCTATCCAACAAGTGAGTTGCAGTCACTGTTCATTTCACTGTAGATATGGTCAGTCCAGAAAAATTTCAATCCGGCCAGTTGTGGTTTTTGGACCATAAATTGAGCTAAAAAACACCAAATGGAGGGATTCAAAAAAAGAAACTCAACTAGACAAAATAAGGAACAACTTTCATGTTGATCATTTTGCCAAATTCCCACTGCAAAAATGACTAATGGAATAGTAAATATGAGGCATGAAAACTGAAAATTCTGCTTAATTAACATTAAGCTTAGAAATGGTATTGGCAACCAATACCAACAAATTTTGAATGCAAAATGTGGTATGTTGGGAGTATTAAAACCAATGTACCTATTATCTATGCAAAAGTCAATATTTTGGTTGACTAATGAAGTGAATAGTAACACCAAAACTTGAAATTCAAAAATTATAAAACTCAAAAGTGTAAAATGCCCTAGTATACCTTATAAGATTGGTTTGGATAGCTTGGCATGCCAATATTGTTCTGTTAGCAGTACTACATATGGCTTCATGCCATTCTGTGAAATAATAGCCCTTGGCTCTGTTATTTGAGTTGACATGCTTGGGTTTTAACCCTGATAATTATTACAGCTTATTAGCTGTTCTGTTGCACAACGGGAGACACAAGGTGACCGATGGTGTGATGGTCTGAGGTACTTAGTACCCAGTGCCGGTTTACCCATTTATCCAGTCCAGTCAACTAGTATGGGTTACTCGGGCTATAATAATAAACCTTACCAAATTTTAAGTGAATACTACTGCAAATAATGCCAGAAATTAAGTCTATCCAAAAATGAAATCATACATTCTGCATAATTATTTTATTCTATTTTATTTTATTTTATATTGTCACCACTAAGCATAATTGCTTAGCGCGTCGCTTTTGCCATGCGCAGGTACTGGAGACCTAGCTAGGGAGCCCAGCAGACATCAGACGGGGTGAGCCTTCAGAGCTGCGTCCGAGGTCTAGAGTCACCTCACATCTGCACTGCATATGGTAGGACATTAGGACTATAGGTGGCCCTTTTGTATTTTTGCATTTTATATTAGTTTGGATTGTAACTATAAACTCCTGTAATTATCTATTAATATAAATATATGAAATTGCATATTATTGAGATTTTCTGCATAATGTATGTTGATAAATGAAATGTTAAGAATCATTTGTGAATATGCTTCAAGTGATGAAGTGAACAGAAAAGTTTTGAAAATAGTATTGTGATTTGAGATTGAGATTTTGAGAATGACTTGAATGTGTATAATGGAGTTTGGATTTGGAAATTATTTTGGAAGTGTTTCTAAACAGGTTCAGAAGAACTGTTTTTCCAATTTACAGCCGGCACTTTGCCTGATTTTCTATAAAATTTACGGATAAATTTAGATTTATCAAAATTGAAAATAAATGAATTATAAAGGGATAAATTGTAATAGAAACATAAATTGGTACTCCGGCACACTGAGTGGCATAACTTGCTCGGCTACACTGTAGACAGGTAAGGGGTGTTACATCATCTGCCGGGAATCGGTGCATAACCTCAAAGTCCCATCTTTCTTCTTCACAAACAGCACTGAAGCTCCCCATGGTGAAAAACTGGGGCATATGAACCCCTTATCCAGAAACTCTTGTAACTAGATTTTCAGTTCCTTCAATTCTATGGGTGCCATCCTACAAGGAGCAATTGAAATTGGTGTTGTACCCGGCAGTATCTCAATAGCAAATTCGACTTTCCTTTCTGGTGGCAAGCCGGGAAATTCTTCAGGGAACACATCTGGGAAGTCTCTTACTGTGGTTATGTCACATAGACTTGGCTTAGCCTGCCTAGTATCCACCACATGTGCTTAATAGGCTTCACAGCTTTTTCTCATCAGTTTTCTTACAATTGTGGCTGAGATGACATTGGACAAGAAATTTGTCCTTTCCCCCACAACTCTAATCTCATTGCCCTCAGGAGTTTTCAAGGAAATCCACTTTAATTTACAATTAACTATTGCCTGATGACGTGACGACCAGTCCATTCCCAAAATCACGTCAAACTCATGGAAAGGCAATTCAATCAGGTCTGCCAAGAATTCATACCCCTGAATCCTTAACAAGCAACCCTTATACACTTTGTTCACCACTACACTGTGGCCTAATGGATTAGTGACCAGAATGTCTTGGTCACTCTTCCTTACTAGTATCCCCTTTTCTACGGGTAGGTTGATGCAGATGCATGAATGAGCGGATCCTGGAATGCATCCACAGATGTGTTGTAGAGGGAGAACGTACCCCTGATGATGTCCGAGGCATCTTGCTCCTCCTGAGCTCTTATGGCATAGGCTCTGGCAGGTGCTCTGGCCTCTCTACTGGCTTAGATGCAGACCTCTGTGATGGTCCCACTGCCTCAGATTTACCAGACTTCCTACCTCTTTGAGGTGCAGGAGTAGGTCTGCCCGCTTGTGTTGGAGCAGTTGTAGCGGTTCTGCGTGGACAGTTCCTTAACTGATGCTCTGTCGACCCACACCTTAGGTAGGCACCCGTCACTCTCCAACACTCCCCCTTATGCCATTTCAGGCAGTGTGGACAAGCAGAAGATGCTGGAGCTGATCCCCTGAAGCCTGTCCCTAGAGAGCTACCCACTGATGGTGTGGGCTGACCTCTCTTAGGTGTGAACTATGGTCTGGGCCCTTGGGACTAATCCTGACCTTGAGGTTGACTTGAACTTTGTGCAGGAGGACCTTTGAACTTCTTCCCAGGTGCAGGAGATGAGCTAGACTGACCCGGGCCCCTCTTCTGCTGTCTCTCTCTTATAGTCTGCTCAGTTATTCTAACTTTCTCAACTTTTACTGTAGCTTCTACTAACTTAGTGAAGTATGTGATTCCTAAGGCAGTGATCATTATCTTTATGTTGTCATTTAGTCCCTCTTCAAATCTTTAACACCTTTCAGCCTCATTAGGGACTATCTCCCTTCCATAATGACTCAGTCTGACAAATTCCTTTTCATACTCTGCCACTGTCAGCTGTCTCTGGCTCAGATTAATGAACTCTCTTCTTCTCTCTTCCAGGTATACACTATCCACAGACTTCTTCTTGAATTCTAAGAGGAAGAAGTCCCAAGTTATTAATTCTGCCTGCACTTTACTAGGCAATATATCCCACCATTGGTAGGCATCATCTTGCAATAGAGATACAGCAGCTTCTAGATTTTGCTCTGGAGTGCGGTGGAGTTGTTTTAAAACCCTTCCTATTCTGTTCAACCAGTTTTTGGCTATAACAGAATCATCTTTGCTCTTGCCAAAGAAATCCACTGCTCCAAATTTTCTTAATCTTTCTAGATGTGATTTTTGTTATGGAGGTGGTGGTGCTGGCATTACCCCAGCCATTTGTTTAAACAACTTGGCCATTTGCTGGAACATGGCCTGTGGAGGCGAAAGGTGCTCTACCGAGCTGGTGGAGCAGTTCTCCCTACCTCCGCCTCGCCATCTGCAGTGGAGCATGACTCTCCACTTCCTCCTCAACTGCCCTCTAAGATGTGGGGTCCATATCCGATTCAAAATAACAAAAACAAACAGATCTGTATTAGTGTCACCTCGACTCTTACAATTGCAATGCATGGTATGGACTCGATCTAGACCCAAAAACGCCTAAACCATGCTCTGATACCACTAAATGTGATACCCCTTACCCGTCACAGTATAACCGAATAAGATATGTCACATAGTGTACCGGAACACCATATTTTATTTCAACTATTTTTATCCTTCCTTAATTGATTTTTTTTTTCATAGATATGAAGTGCAATTTGTGAAATATAACTCATTTAAGTCATTTATTGAAATTATAAATTTATTTAAGATTCCACAATTTTTTATAGAAAATCCAATAGAGTACCGGCTAAAAATGGAGAAAATAGTTCTTTGGAACCTGTGAAAAATACTTCCAATACATTTTCAATCATTTCCAAACTCCATTATATCAACAAAGTCTCAATATTTCTCAACAATACTTCTATTTCTCATTCATTCATTTCACATGATATTTATATACAAGTCATAAATAAATACTTAATTTTTCATTTATAAACACAAATTACAATTATTTACATTAATACTAAAATATATTACTTAAGTCTCAACTATACATGAGAAAATAAAAGTTTGATTACAAAATACTAAAATGAAACCTAGTGTCCCACCAATGCACTGATGTCTGTGAGGTAACACGAACACTATGCAGAACTGTAGACGGCCTCACCCAGTTTGAGGTCTGCTAGGCTCTCTGTTTGTCTCTCTAGAACCTACGCGGGGCAAAAAGCAACGAGCTAAGCAATAATGCTTAGTGGTGCCAATAATAAAATAAAATGAGCTAAAAGTAAATAAATATGCAGTAATGTATTGATGTCTCATGCAGATAAATTTTCATAATTATTTATAGTCTTATTTATTTTGTACTTATTATATTCATTATTTCATTAAATTTATCAATTTTCATTCTCGGTTGCCCAAATAATCTATACTAAATGACTGGACTGGATAAACAGGTAAACTGGTACTGGGTATCAAGTACCTCAGGCCTTCACACCATCAGTCACACATGTATCTCCCGGTGTGCAACAGAACAGCTAATAAGCTGTAATAAATATCTGGCACAAGGCCAAGTATCATCATAATGTCAGAATGGCTAAAAGCCATAAAATCACAGAATGGGATAATGTCATGTGTAGTACTGCAAACTGAACCCTATTGGCATGCTAACCTATCCAAACCAATCTTACTAGGTGTACTAGGGCATGTTACACTTTTAAATTGCACAATTTTTGAAATTGAAGTTTAAGTGTTACCATTCATTTCATTAGTCAATCAAAATGTTGACTTTAGCATAGACAATATGTACATTGGTTCTAATATTCCCAATATACCACATTTTGTATTCTAAAGTTGTTGGTATTAGTTGCCAATACCATTTCAAAGCTTAGTGTTAGTTATTCACAATTTTCAAATTTCAAGCACTAAGTTTACTATTCCATTGGTCATTTGTATAGTAGGAATTTGGCAAAATTGTCTTCATGAAAGTTGTTTCTTATTGTGTCTAGTTACATTTCATTTTTTGAATCACTCCATTTGGAGTTTTGTAGCTCAAGTTATGGCCTAAATACCATAACTAGCCGGATTACAAATTTTCCAGATTTTTTGGACAGAACTAAATCTATAGTGTTTTATACACTAATTGAAGGTTAGCTTTTGAACATGTTATGATAAAAATTTGGGTTTGGTTTCTTCATGAAAGTTATAGGTCTATGTCTCAGCTATCTTCTGGTAAAATTTCAGGTCAATTGAACTTTTATACACTGAGTTATGACTAAATGAATAAACACTGTTTATTTGGTCATTTTGCCCAGGCAGAATGCAAGTCACCCAGATTAAGGCAATTTGTAGGTTAACTTGGTTTGGTTTTCTGGGTAGGGTTTCTTCACTAAAGTTGTGCCATTATGTGTCTGGTTACATTTCCAACTGGCCTTGCACCAATTGAACCTATACAGCTCCATTTATGGCTGCCCAAACCTGCTAGACTTACACCTAGTCCTGCAGGTCACCAAGGGCAGCATGCCTAAGTTCAACTCCAAAATCCTTACTCACTTCAATTCCTCCTCACACACATTCAAATGGTCACTAATTGACCATTACAAGGTTAACATACCATTACATGAGCAAACCCTAATGTTGTTAAAATGTCCAAGTTTTCAAGTTCATTCATGCATAATCCTTGCATTTCACTTGCACAAATATATTCAATCACTCATCTAATACTAAGGTCAGCTCATAACCACTTTGCTATCAAGCAAATTCATCAAACCCTAACCAACCTAAGCTGCCGAAATTATTAGGGTGCACACACACACATTTTTATTTTATTTTCTTACATTTCCTACTCATTTCATGCTATTAAACATGAACTAAACCAAAAGTAGCAAAAGTTTGGACACTAACCTTGTTGGAGCTGAATTTCAAGCAAACAAAACTTCCTTTTTCCTTCCTCTTTTGGCTGCCTAGAGGATGTTGAAGTTGCAAGATCAATTTTTTGTGAAGCTAGGTAGTGGTTTCAAGGTGAGATAAGGTGAGGTTTAAAGCTTTCATTAAGCTTCCATGGAGGTTGGGGTTTGGGAAAGGTTTCAGCTGGCTGGGTTTGAGAAGAAGGCAGATAGCTTTTGGTTATTTTTTACCTCCTTTTACCTCTTTTTATTTGTTTTAAGTGGGTTTGGTTAAATGTGATTGGTGGAAATAGTTTAATGACATCATGGTGATGTCATAATTGGCATTTTCTTTCATTTTCTTTTCCATTCTTCTCTACTCATTTTCAATTTAATTTTTAGCCATATTTATTCACATTTCATATCATAATAATTATTTACTTAACTGGACAAGTTGGCCAAAAATTATCTCTGAAGACGAAGTGATCAAAATGTCCTCCGTTTGGCTTAACAGACCAAAATTGTCTGTACCAATTGAAAAAATTTTCTAAGCATTTTCTTGGAATTCTAATGCCTTAGAAACCTCAATGACCCTTCTCTGGAGTCCCTAAAAATTATTTTATGAATTTTCTCCCTGGTCTAGGGCTCCTAGTTGCGAGGACCGCAACTTCCCACGGGTTTACCCATCGCTAGGGCACCAACTCATTTAACTTGGTTGTATTTTATTTCTAAAATTTTTCCTAAATTTTTCTTATTATTATTTGAGTTAATTATGATTCCTCACTTTAGTTTAAATATTTTTCTAGGCGTTTTAGTTGTCCAGACCGATACTGGTCACTGGAACAGTAGAATGTACGGAATTGCTACAATGAGGGTGTTACAGGTACAATGCCTTCAGATGGGTCAACAAGATCCCAAACTTGATTCTTATACATGGAATCAATCTCAAATTTCATAGCATTAATCTATTTTAAAGAGTTTATATCTGATATAGCTTCTTCATAAGTAAGTGGATCATCTTTATGATCTACTTCTTCATGAGTAGACAACTCTTGTTCTTTTTCATGAAGGAAACCTTATCTTACTGGAGGGTGAGATACCCTGGTTGATCTATGAGGAACAGATGTAGATGTTTCATCAATAGGTGTAGGTTGACTAGATGGATCCATATCGATCTGATCTGTTGGTTGGTAAGAATTCTCCAATTCTAACTCTATTTGCCTTCCTTTGCCTCCTTCTTGAACAAACTGTTGTTCAAGAAATGTGGCATCTCTACTTACCACAACCTTTTGTGATGTAGGCAAATAAAAATAATATCCAAAACTATCTTTTGGATATCCAACAAATTGACCCTTTTCTGATCTGGTTTCCAATTTATCAGTGTTTAGCTTTTTTATATAAGCTGGACAACCCCAAATCTTAACATGCTTAAGACTTGGTTTTCTTCCATGCCATATCTCATAAGGTGTGGAAGATACTGATTTTGATGGTATCCTATTCAGAACATACAAAGTTAATTCTAATGCAAATCCCCAAAAGGAGATTGGCATATCAGTATAGCTCATCATACTACGTACCATATCTAATAGAGTATAATTTCTCCTTTCAGATACACCATTCAGCTGTGGTGTTCCTGGAGGAGTCAACTGGGAAATAATGCCATGTTCTTTCAAGTATTTATCAAATTTAGTACTCAAGTATTCATCTCCTCGATCCGATTGAAGAGCTTTAATACTTTTTCCTGTTTGATTTTCTACTTCAGATTTAAATTTTTTGAACTTTTCAAAGGATTCATGTTTGTATCTCATCAAATACAAATACCCAAACCTTGATTTATCATCAGTAAGGGTAATACAATAATGAAAATTGCCTCTAGCCATTTCTTTGAATGGACCACATACATCACTATGTATTAGCTCTAAAATATTTTCAACTCTTAGCCCTTGCCCAACAAAGGGTGATCTGGTCATTTTCCCTTTAAGGCAGGATTTGTAAGTTGGAGTAGGTTCAGAACCCAATGAGGATAGAATCCCCATTTTCTCTAGTTTTGCAATCCTATCTTCTGCAACATGACCTAACCTTAAGTGCCAAATATCTTTTGCACTTGAGTTGATTTTCACCATGGCATTGCATTCATTTAGATCACTTGCATTCATTTTGTGTTTGTTATTATTATCCAAATAATAAAGACCATCATTCTTATAACCCGAGCCAACATATTTATTTCCAAAATAAATATTGCAAACATTATCTGTGAACTAAAATTCATAACCATCTCTAGTCAAACTAGATATCGAAATGATGTTCTTAAAAGCATCAGGTGCATATAAGATATTATTCAAACACAAAATATGTCCAGACAAGTAAAAAGATTTAGATCCTATGGCTAAAGCTTCAATAGTTTAGACATCGCCAATCCGGAGTCTAACATCTCGAGAATGCAAGCCGCTACTGTTTACTAGTTCCTGCATATCATAAGAAATGTGAGAACTAGCACCAGTATCTAAAACCCAAGCTGTAGATGAACTATAAGTATCATCAGAATCTAAATAATAAGATATGGACATACCTTCCAAAGCTGTATCTTTCTTGTCCTTCAGTGAAGCAATATACCCTGGGCAGTTCCTTTTCCAGTGCCCATCCTGTTGGCAGTGGAAACACTTTCCTTTGCCTCCAACAGCTTTAGTTTTCCCTTTCTGTTTAGCTATTTTCTTGGAAGGACTAGGAATTTGAGGTTTCTTTTTCTTATTGCCCTTCTTCTTGTTAGACTTTCTAGCAAAAGAAGATGTAATCAAAGCCACCTCTTTTCCTTTATTGCCCGGCATATTCTCTTGAGCAATAACCAGCATGTTGAGTAAACCAGCTAAGGTGCATTCCTATTTAGTCATATGGAAATTTGTTACAAAATTCCCAAATGACCCAGGAAGGGATTGATGAATCAAATCCGTTTGTAGTTGGAAATCCATGTTAAAGTCAAGATGTTCTAGCTGCTCAATCAGTTGAATCATCTTGTGGACATGATCCCCAACATTCTGTCCCTCAGACATCCTCATTGGGAATAGTTGCCTAGATATCTCATACCTAGCATTCCTGCTATGCTCACCATACAACTCATGTAGGTGAAGGAGGATCTTACTCACACTCTGCATGTTCTCATGCTACTTCTGTAACTCATTACTCATAGAAGCAAGCATGTAAAACTTAACTCTCATATCATGCTCCTTCCATTTGTCCAAAGTTTCATGTTCCTCTTGAGTGGCCTCTGGAGGTAAGTGACCAGGAACCTGTGAGTCTAGAACATATCCTATATGCTCAAGGTTCAGGACAAGCTTCAAATTTCTTAGCCAATCAGAGAGATTAGGTCCTGTCAACCTATTGTGATCAAATATGCTTGCAAGGATATTGGATGGTGGTGGTTGCGGTGTGCTCATTATTATCAGACAATTAACTGCAGAAAATAACCAGATTAATTAGTAAATGTATCATGTATTTAACTAAAATTATTATGGTCTTTTAATCAAATTGGTTATCTCACTAACTTAGCGAATCCTACACTTCCAAAGTAGAAAACGAAAATCCTAGTTCGATGGATTTCTAGTGGGTGATTGAATTCTTATAATCTTATTGATCATCCTCAGGTACATCCATTATTGGAATTACAATAAACTATAAGTGAGCAACTCCTTGCCAATCACATCTCATGTGAGGTTCAATCCTTTACCTAGCCCCTAGTGCTCAAAATCTCAGGTACTTCCATTATTTACTTATCTTGTATTAGTTAAGTTGATCCCATTGAGCCAGTAAATATGCAAATAATTTTAATGTCCTCAGGTACATCCATTATTGGCCACCAAACCATTTACATATTTACAACATCTCATGCTTAACAATTATTCTTAAAAAAATCTCTTAAATTAATTACATCACATGCAGGTATTTAAAATTTCTTAAAATAATTGCCTCAATGGGGGGCCCATATTATAATTACTTTAATTATACCATTTCCAACTTAATCATTTGCTTGGAAGATTTTGTGGTCGTCCTAATTACTATTATGGTCTCACTATGCTCATTATCCAATTAGCATGCGTATATCATATACTTACATACATTCCCATACATCTCATGCATTCATGGATAATAATAAATATGGTATGATCATGGATTTTCTAAGAGATTCAATTCTGAGCCACCAAAAATTGAATCAGGGCATTCCTAGGTGCATTTCATTTATTCATATTACAAGAGTTGCTGAAGGAGTACATAATCAACACTTGATTTTGAATTCCTCCTACTAGTCCCACCAATGCTCTTGACCTCCTTGATCTTCTTGCAATCCAATTACATAGTAATCCTTGACATGCCAAGGCGAATTTACAAGAACCAAATAAATAAAATTACAAAAAAAAAAATTACAAGCTTTATAATACATGCCACCAAAATAAATTAATTAATTTACAACCCAAAGAAACATAAAAGAAATAAATCTAATCACATTGGCCTTTTATTATCCATGATCATCCATCATGCATATCACTATTTAACAATTAAATAAAACATACATACTTTAATTAAATTGAATATCTCATATTCAACTTAAAAATCCAGATTTGAATATGATTCAAACAAATTGAAAAATTTAGATTTGAATCACATTCAAACAGATTTAAATAATCAGATTTGAATCACATTCAAACAAATTTAATTGTGTGATTATAATTCCAATTAAACTTTTTAATTAGACATAAAATGGACCTTAGATCATACAACAATTGCACATTCAATATCCATCATACCTTGCGCACCATAGTGTTGCCACAGCCATGCTCACCATGGACACAACCAAGCATGCCGCCACTTTTTCTTTGCAACCAACAATGAACCAATCATCTCATGATCAAATCACACAATTAAATCATATATTAAACAATCAAAATAGCAAATATAGTGGCTCTGATACCAATTGAAGGAGCAAAAGCATGAAAAACATAAGTTTAGATCATTGAATTCAAAATTTTTCTTCTAGGGTCTCATGCATCATGCAATATTTATTATTTATCTATTTGATTTCAATGATAAACATCATATGAAAACAATTTTAATATATTTTTGGATCTACATTTGCCATTTTAGATTTTAGAATTAACAGATTAATTCATTAGAACCCTAGATTCAATCAAGAACAAATGCACTAACCTTTGTTGCACTGTAGTTATGTTTGGTACCTTTGGGATACACCTAGGACACCAGATGTTGTCCCTCTAGCTTGTCCACACCAAGATCACCAATGGCAGCCCCTTGAACAGTTTCTCAAGCCTTTCCAAGTAATTAGAAATTCAGGTTTTGCCTTTAGAGAGATTACAGATGTATATAGCACACTAGAAACGATTTCTATCGATCTTAATTCAAGAGAATGTTGGCAATTCTCTTTGAATTGATGAGAGATGAAGAAGAAGAGAGGGGATAGGCTCTTTGGGTGGCAGCACAAAAGAAAGAATGGCAGATTGTATTTTATTCTTTCATCTTTTCCCTTATATAGCTAGGTCATCACTTAAAACCCTTGCCACATGTGATCTTCTGATTGGCTCTTGATTTAATTGACCCAATCACATTGTTCCAAGTGTCAAATCTAGATTTAATCTTGACTTTGATCATCTTACATGATTAAAAAGACATATGGCAAGCTTATGTGTAGTTCCATGTGTCACCATTTCATGGTGCCTGTCACACCTTATCCCTGGTAAGGCATGACATGTTCCTATAGTATACCTAATGAATTACTGAACTCCACCTACTGATAACCCATTAGATATGCTATAAAGGATTTTAAAACAAATTATAGCTTTTTATCTTATCAATTATTTTGTGGAAAACTGCGTGAGAATAGTTAAAATTTCATGTGAACATTCATTGGAAATAATGATGGACTAAATATTGCAAAAGTTACATTTTCATAAGTCTCAAAATAAAATACAAATAGTTACAAACTCAAAATACTTTAGTAATGCAGCACTTTTTAATACAAACTGCTCAATGTTTGTACATCCATACATACAGGTACAAAATACATCCAAAGGAATCACACGTGTATACCTAACGTAAATACCCATAATCAATACCAAAATGCTGCTTCCAAGTCTCTCACTCGGCAGCCTTCTCCTTTCCCTTACTTGCTACAGCATAAAGAAGCTATCGCTGAGTATATCACTTAGTGGGGTACAACTAATAACTTTAAAACTTAAGGTAAAACACAATTTGTCAAAGCATAATAAATCACATTTTTCTTAAGCATGAAAACTTCACAATAGTTCTAAGTCCATAAGAACCATTTATTGTAATAACATTTCAAATGAGAAATCACACTTCATAAATCACAATTCACAAAGCATTAGTGTTGCCAACATCAACACACAGGTTAGGCCATGACACAAAATTTCACGATCAATGCCGTGTTGTACACCATGACAAAGCAATCTCAACCTCACTAACAATTATTAATGAGGGAAGGGCTAGCTAGCTAATGAGTACTCATATAGTCTTACCCCACTAACCGTTATTAATGGGAGACATAATCAATATCAATTATCAACCCCAAGTAGCCGTTACTACTGGAGAGTTCCGAAAGGGACTGTCATGCTAACTGTGGTTTCAGAACAGTTTCCAAAAATTTTCCACTCAACAATCACATTTATAAACCAATAAACACATTTAAATTCATCATAATATCCATATAAAGGTGGCAACACCCAAATTTCTTAAATATAAGAGAAAAACCATGTTTTAGTCAAAGTAAACTTGTTCAAAGCAAACTCATTCAAATAAGCACATTCCAAGCAATTTACAAGTTTAAAAATGAAGAAAAGGTTAGTTGTGCATAAACCTTAAATAATTCTCCTTCCTTGTTACCTACTTCTCCTTGTTTGTTCCAACTTCTTTTTCTACTGAAAATAAACAAATAGAATACCTCAATACCAATCTCAATTACTACCAAGAACTCATTACATGCATGTTTAATGCATCCTAAGTTAGCTTTGAAAATTTTAGAATATTTTGGTTTTGGGACAGCTTGCTGCCCCAATCTTTGAACCCAATTTTTACCTAGTTTTGATCATAATTTGATGAGGTGTTCTTCATGAAAATTATTCATTTAGGTCTTAAATTTATTTTTCTTTTTGAATTGCCTAATTCAGAGCTGTGTAGCTCAAGTTATGACCAAAACACGGTTACTGTTCACGTCACTATTCATCCTACAGATTCAATTCCAGCAGATTTATCGATCCAACTTCGTTCAGCAATTTGATCAAGTTAAGTCCATAATTTGGTCTAATGTTCTTCATACAAAATGTTCTACTATGTCTTAGGTTTCCATCGGTTCAAGAATCACCTAAATCATAGTTTTCTAGAGAGTGTTATGGCCATGCAAAATTTATTATTCATATGATAAATCTGCAGATTTCCAGATTTCTGCAAATTCGGTGATTCAACTTTGCTCAAGAATTTGATTGGATTAAGTCCATAATTTGGCCTCAAGTTCTCCATATTAAATGTTCTACTATGTCTTAGGTTTCCATCGGTTCAAGAATTGCCTAAATCGGAGTTTTCTATAGAGAGTTATGGCAAGGCAAAGTTTACTGTTTATATGATCAAATTCTGCAGGTTCCAGAATTTTGTCTCTAAGTTCAAGGCTCATTTCGGATAGCTTAAAGTCATTTTCGGGGCAGAATATCTCACAAAAATTCTAGCCCTATGTCTTAAGTTTCATTTTCAATTGGTCTTACACCAATTGGAGTTGTGTAGCTTAAGTTATGGGCTTCCAAACACATTAAATTCGGTGTGCAAAATTCTGCCCTAAGTTCAATTTTTCATTTCTTCAATTACTTTCATTAACCAACCTCAATTCACATTTAATTCACCCAAAATGACTATAATTTAGCATTGACACATCAATGGTACTTTCTAGCACAAACCCCATAATTTTCAAACAACAAAGTTTGCAATTTTCCCTAATCCTACCATTTCGTTACTTCCATTCATTAACCCAATGTCAATTCAAACTAAATAAACCTCAAATGATCATAATTTAACACTACACACACCAATTTCACTCTCTAGCACCAAAACCCAATTTTTCCATGAACCTTAATCTTCCATAATTCAATTTATGTAATTCCATGAAATCTTACTACTCCCAATCATGCATACTACTTCAATTTAACTTAGATTTATCATTAATTCCTAAAACTGCCTTTAGAACCCGCTATGGCAATTATGAGTTCTTGGTTATGCCATTCGGGTTAACTAATGCTCCAACTGCTTTTATGGATCTAATGAACACTTTCTTCAGACCATACCTTGACCAGTTTGTTGTGGTATTTATAGATGATATATTGGTTTATTCGAGGAGTACAGAAGAGCATGATAGACACTTGCGCATTGTACTGCAAACTTTGAGGGAGAAACAATTATATGCAAAATTATCAAAATGTGAATTTTGGCTGAAGGAGATATCCTTTTTGGGCATATAGTATCAGCAGAGGGTATTAAGGTAGATCCTAGTAAGATAGAAGCTATCCTTAATTGGAAACCACCAAGAAATATCACAGAAATTCGCAGTTTTCTGGGTTTAGCTAGATACTACCGCCGGTTTGTGAATGGATTCTCCATGTTGGCATCTCCATTGATCAATCTGCTTAGGAAATATGTGAAATTTTAGTGGACGGATAAATGTCAGCAAAGTTTTGATGAATTGAAGAGGTGTTTGACTAAGGCTCCAGTCCTGACTTTACCTACATCGGGTAAAGAATATACAGTTCATAGTGATGCTTCTCATAATGGGTTAGGTTCTGTACTGATGCAAGATCAGAATGTTATTGCTTATGCATCACGCCAGCTAAAACTGCATGAGAGGAAATATCCGACACATGATTTGGAGCTTGCAGCTATTGTACTTGCTCTTAAGATCTAGAGACACTATTTGTATGGGGAGAAGTGCTACATCTACATAGATCATAAGAGTTTAAAGTATTTGGGCACTCAGAAAGAGTTGAATTTGAGACAGAGGAGATGGTTAGAGTTAATAAAAGATTATGATTGTCTGATAGACTATCAGCCAGGGAAAGCTAATGTTATGGCTGACGCCTTAAGTTGCAAGACTATGGCAAGTCTACAGATTACTCCTTTGTCTATGGTACATGAGTTGTGTCACACCCCGGCTTAGTGGGCCCCAGCTCAAGCCCCTCTATGGGTGGTCATCTTGCCAGCGTACCCCTTTAGAGGCCGGCGATGCAACTCAAATCGGTACTGTCCGCTTTGGTGGAGTTCAATCCCTTCGCCCTGCAGAGCTAGGATTCGAACCCATATCACCTCACGGATTTGCTTCGCCTCTTACCAATTGAGCTGCAAGTTGTAACACCCTCCCTGTACCAACTCCGTACATTCTACTGTTCCGGTGACCGGTGTCAGTCCGGACAGCTAGAACGTCCGGAAAAATATTTGAACTAAAGTCAGGAACCATACTTAACTCAAATATTAATAAGAAAAATTTAGAAAAAATTTTAGAAATAAAATACATCCAAGTTAAACGAGCCGGTGCCCTAGCGATGGGTAACCGGAGGGAAGTTGCGGTTCTCGCAACGAGGAGCCCTAGACCCGGGGGAAAAATTGTAAAATAATTTTTGGGACTCCAGAGAAGGGTAATTGAGGTTCCCATGGCATTAGAATGCCAAGAAAATACCTAAAAAAATTTTTCAATCGGTACAGACAATTTTGACCCGTTAAGCCAAACGGAGGGCATTTTGGTCATTTCGCCTTCAGAGGTGATTTTTGGCCGACTTGTCCAGTTGAGTAAATAATTAATATGACATAAAATATTAATTAATGTTGATGAAAAATTTATTAAAAATGAGAAATGAAAATAAGAAAACAAAAGTAAGAAGAAAAGTAAGTAAATGGGAATTATGATGTCATTAAGAAAAACTATGACCAATCAAAATTTAGCCATTATTTGACTAACTAATAAAGAGATAAAAGAAGACCTAAACAATTAAAAAACCAGCTGATTTCTTCTTCTTCTTCTTCCTTAAAAACATGATCCTCTCTTCTTCCTCCCTCCATGAAAATTTTCTTTCATTACCTCCATTTCCCATGAGTTTCCACCACTAAACCCTAACCCCTTTCATTAAACCTTGACCATATCACTTGGAGAAGCTTTTGGCAGCCAAGGAAAGGAAGAAAAGAGAGGTTTAGGGCTTTGGAAATTCTGCCCAAACAAGGTTAGTGCATTTATACCCATTAAACTCTTTATTTCCATGATTTTGGACTTGAACTTAGTAAGATTTGTAGTTTAAATGAACAAAAAACCTATGGGTATGAACACTTCAATTTCGGCAGCCCTAAGAAGAAACAATAAGGGAGTGTTTTGAATGTTTTTTTACATAGATGTTGAACTAGGGTGCTAATGGAGGGTTATGGGTAAATTGCCTTGGATACTAGGGTTTTGAAGCATGAAAAAGTGACTTGGCTTACCAACCTATTAAAGAACACTCTAATGGTCAATAAGTGACCATTTTGGATATGTTGACCATAAATGGGACTGAAAAATGGTGGGGCAAAGTCAAGGTATAAACTGCCCTATGATGAAAGATAGGACTGAAAATTCAGTCCCTTTGCACTGCCATAACTTGGGCTGTGTTAGTCCAATTGATGTTTGGCCAATTGGACATGAAACTAGGCTTATAATGGCACATTTTTGCTGAAGAAACCATGCCCAAAAGACCAAAGCAAAAGGGTCAAAACTCAGCCACAATCCGGATACCCTGCACTGAACTCTGCAGAATTGACTAAATGAATAGTAACTGTTCATTTGGCCATAACTCACTGTAGATTTGGTCAATTGGCCTGAAATTTTTACAGCAACAATTTAAGACATAGACAAACAACTTTCATGAAGGAACCTACCCCAAATTATGGCCAGAACCCATTCAACCAAGTGACTCAAGTTACTGTTCATACACTGTAGATATGGTAAATTTCTGCAGAATGCATATCCGGATAGCTTGGGTTTTTGAGCCATATCTGGAGCTACAAAACTCCAAATGGAGTGATTCAAAAAAGGAAATTCAACTAGACAAAATAAGGAACAACTTTCATGTTTTACATTTCTTCAAATTCTAACAGTAACAGTGTCCAATAGAACAGTAAAGTTGACTCACCAAAACTGAAATTTTCTGCTTGTGTGGGTTACACTTTGAAATGGTATTAACACTTAATGCCAACAAGTTTTAAACACCAAATGTGGTATGTTGGGAGTGCCAAAGGCAATGTACACATTTTTATTCCAAAAGTCAACATTTTTGTTGACCAATGATGAATAGTAACACCAAAAAAGTTGAAATTCACAAATTGACAAATTTAAGAGTTTCAAATGCCCTAGTATACCTAACAAGATTGGTTGGGATAGGTTGGCATGCCCATAGGGTTCAGATTAGCGATCGCACATGGCAAAAATGCCATTCTGTGATTTCATGGCTTTTAGCCATTCGACTTTGCATTGAGACTTGGCCTTGTGCTCGATATTATTTACACTTGTTAGCCGCTCTGCACACCGGAGATGCATATGTGACCGATGGTGTGTGACGGCCCTAGGTACTAGGTACCCAGTGCGCTTTACCCGTTATCCGATCCGATGCCTAGTGTAGGTTACTTGGGGCAACCAAATGAATAAAAGTGAGCAGCGTTAATGAAACAATGAATATATCAATACCAAACAAAGAAAGCATACACATTCTATATACATTTATTTTCTTGCTATTTTCTTTTATTATATTATTGCACCACTAAGCATTATTGCTTAGCGCGTTGCTTTTGCCACGCGTAGGTACTGGAGATCCCGATCGCGAGCCTAGTAGACCATAGACTGGGTGAGTCCATCCGGCAATTCTGCTCAGTGTCCGTGTCACCTCGTCACCTGCAGTGCATTGGTAGGACACTAGATGTCATTTTGTCATTTTGTAATTAACTTTTTATTTTCTCATATGTATTTGGGATTTATGTAATGTATTTTGAGGTTCATGTAAATAATAAAGATTTATGGTCATGGATGGTATTAATTTGAGTATTTATTGGTTGTTTATATATGAGAACCCTGAGAAAGGGATGTTTTGAGAAATGAAAAGGTTGTTGAGACCTGAAATTGACAAATTATTGAGATATTGATATTGAGTTTTATTGATGATATTGGAGTTGAGAATGAATGAAATTATATATTGGAAGTGTTTTTAACAGGTTCCGAAGAACTGTTTTCTCCATTTTTAGCCAGACTCACGATTTTCTTTAAAATCTTCTAACCTCAAATGAATAATACTTTTGATAAATGGTTAAAATAAATCAAATTTCATAAATTAACTTCAAAAGCATGACACAAATTAAGTAAGGTATATTAGAGTGTGCCAAGATAATCGTGTGGCATTACTTACTCGGGTATACTGTACACGGGTAAGGGGTGTCACATTTAGTGGTATCAGAGCACGGTTTAGGCGTTTCTAGGCCTAGATTGAGTCCATACCATGCATTGCATTTTGTAAGAGTCGAGGTGACACTAACGCAGATCTGCTTATCTTTCTTATTTTGAATAGGATATGGATCCTTCATCTCAGAGAGCCGTTGAGGAGGAAGTGGAGAGTCATGCTCCACTGCGATGGCGAGCCCAGGGGCATGAGAGAATCTGCCCGCCACTCAAGCAGAGCTCGCCACCTCCACAGCCATGTTCCAACAAATGGCCGACTTCTTTGACAGATGGTCGGGTAATGCCAGACCACCACCACCACCACTCCACAGTAAATCACACTTAGAGAGGCTAAGAAAGTTTGGAGCTGTGGACTTCTATGGCAAGAGAGAAGATGACTCTGTTGCAGCCGAGAATTGGTTGAACAGAACAGGCAGAGTCCTAAAACAACTCCACTGCACTCCAGAGCAAAACCTGGAAGCTGCCATCTCTTTGTTGAAAGATGATGCTTATGAGTGGTGGGACACGGTGTCCAGTGAAGTGCAGCCAGAAACTGCAACTTGGGATTTCTTTCTCTCTGAATTCAAGAAGAAGTATGTGGGTACTGTATATTTGGAAGAGAGAAGAAGGGAATTCATTAACCTGAGGCAGAGACAGTTGTTAGTGGCTGAATATGAGAAGGAATTCGTAAGATTAAGCCGTTATGGAAGGGAGATAGTCCCTAATGAAGCTGAAAGATGCAAGAGATTTGAAGAGGGACTAAATGATAACATCAAGATCCAGCTCACTACCTTGGGAATCACAGAATTTACCAAATTAGTGGAAGCGGCAATAAAGGTTGAAAAAGTAAGAATTAGTGAGTGGACTAGAAGAGAGAGACAGCAGAAGAGGGGACCGGGTCAGTCGAGTTCAGCTCCTGCATCAGGGAAGAAGTTCAAGGGTCCTCCTGCACAAAGTTCAGCTCACCACGTGGTCGTGGTCACCTCGGGGCCTGGACCACGATTCACCCCTAGGAGAGGTCAATCCACACCATCAGTGGGCAGCTCTCCAGGGATGGGGTTCAGGGGACCAGCCCCAGCATCTTCTGCGTGTCCACACTGTCAGAAATGGCATAAGGAGTGTTGGAGAGTGGCTGGTGCTTGCTTGAGATGTGGGTCGGCGAACATCAATCGAGGAACCGCCACGCAGAACTACTACAAGTGCTCCGACACAAGCGCATGCACCGCCCGCACCACGCAGAGGTAGAAGGTCCGTAAACTGGCTGTGGGACCATCTCAGAGGCCCGCATCTAAGCCAGCAGAGAGGCCAGATAACAGACCACCTGCCAGAAATTATGCCTTGAGAGCTCAGGAGGAGCAAGATGCCCCGGACGTCATCAGGGGTACGTTCTCCCTCTACAATACTCCTGTGCATGCATTGGTGGATCCAGGATCCACTCATTCCTACATTTGCATCAACCTACCCGTAGAAAGGGGGATACTAGTAGGGGAGAGTGACCAAGACATTCTGGTCACTAATCCATTGGGCCACAATATAGTGGTGAACAAGGTATACAAGGGTTGCCCGTTAAGGATTCAGGGGTATGAATTCTTGGTAGACCTAATTGAGTTGCCTTTCCATGAGTTTGACGTGATTTTGGGAATGGACTGGTTGTCACGTCATCAGGCAATAGTTGATTGCAAATTGAAGAGAATTTCTTTGAAAACCCCTGAGGGTAATGAGATCACAGTTGTGGGGGAAAGGACAGATTTCTTGTCCAATGTCATCTCAGCCACAGTTGCAAGAAGAATGATGAGAAAAGGCTGTGAAGCCTACCTAGCACATGTGGTGGATACTAGGCAGGCTAAGCCAAACTTGAGTGACATACCACAGTGAGAGACTTCTCAGAAGTATTTCCTGAAGAGTTTCCTGGTTTACCACCAGAAAGGGAAGTCGAATTTGCTATTGAGACACTGCCGGGTACAGCACCCATTTCCATTGCTCCTTATAGGATGGCACCTACTGAATTGAGGGAGTTGAAAACTCAGTTGCAAGAGTTGCTTGATAAGGGGTTCATACGCCCCAGTGTGTCACCATGGGGAGCTCCAGTGCTGTTTGTGAAAAAGAAGGATGGGACTTTGAGACTTTGTATTGACTACCTGGCGATTGAATAAAGTGACCGTGAAGAACAAATATCCGTTGCCTAGAATTGATGATCTGTTTGATCGGTTGAAGGGAGCAGAGTATTTTCTAAGATTGATCTCGATCGAGGTATCATCGATTGAGGGTGAAAGATGTAGATGTGCCCAAGATCGCATTCAGACCCGGTATGGGCATTATGAGTTCCTGGTGATGCCCTTTGGCCTAACAAATGCACCAGCGGCATTCATGGACCTTATGAACCGTATCTTCCACCCACACCTAGATCAGTTCGTAGTGGTCTTTATTGATGATATTTTGGTGTATTCCAAGACCAGGGAAGAACATGATGAGCATTTGAGGATTGTTCTGCAAAACAAGAGTGAAAAGCAACTCGATGCTAAGTTGTCCAAGTGTGACTTTTGGCTGAATGAGATTGCATTCCTTGGACACATAGTGTCAGCTGATGGGATTAGGGTGGATCCCAAGAAAATAGAAGCAGTGATGGAATGGAAGCCTCCCAGAAATACAACTAAGGTAAGAAGTTTCTTGGGGCTAGCTGGGTATTACAGGAGATTTGTGAAGGGGTTTTCCCTAATAGCTGCTCCAATGACCAAGTTGTTACACAAGAATGTCAAATTTGACTGTAATGACAAGTGTCAGACCAGTTTTGATAAGTTGAAGGCTATGTTAACAGAGGCACCAGTGTTAACACAAAGGTCGAGAAAGGACTTTGTGGTCTACAGTGATGCTTCACAAAATGGGCTAGGGTGTGTATTGATGCAAGAAGGGAAAGTGGTCGCCTATGCCTCCAGGAAGTTGAGGCCACACGAACAGAATTACCCTACCCATGATCTAGAGCTTGCAGCAATTATCTTCGCACTGAAGATATGGAGGCATTACTTGTATGGTGAAAAGTGCTACATTTACACAGACCACAAGAGCCTGAAATACTTGCAACCTGAAGGAGCTCAACCTTAGACAGAGGCGATGGATTGAGTTCCTGAAGGATTATGATTGTGTAATTGACTACCATCCTGGGAAGGCAAATGTAGTTGCTGATGCTTTGAGCAGAAAATCCATCACAGCTTTGAGATCATTGAATGCCCGTCTAACTTTGATTCGAGGTGGAGCTATTTTGGCTGAGTTGCAAGTGAGGCCAAACCTGCATGACAGATTTTAGATGGGCAAAAGGCGATGAAAAGTTAATGGCTATTATGAGCAAGATCCCGGAGGGAAAAGCAATCAATATGAGGTGAAAGCGGATGGGTGTCTCAGATACAAAGGAAGACTGTGTGTACCAGATAATGGGGAATTGAAAGCCAGTATTCTAAAAGAGGCACACACCAATGTATATGCTATGCACCCAGGAAGTACAAAGATGTATCATGATCTGAAGCTTCAGTATTGGTGGCCTGGTATGAAGAGAGACATAGCTGACTATGTGACTAAATGCTTGACATGTCAGCAAGTCAAGGCAGAACATCAAGTTCCATCGGGTTTGCTACAGCCTATACGCATAACTGAATGGAAATGGGATCGGGTCACCATGGATTTTGTAAGTGGGCTACCTCTCACCCGGAAGAAACATGATGCAGCATGGGTGATAGTTGATAGATTGACGAAGTCAGCACACTTTCTGCCAGTTAGGACTGACTACTCATTAGAGAGGTTAGCAGAATTGTATATCAGTGAGATAGTTAGACTGCATGGAATTCCACTTTCCATCATATCTGATCGAGACCCAAGGTTTACATCGAGATTCTGGAAGAAGTTACATGAATCCTTGGGTACACAACTCCATTTCAGCACAGCTTTCCATCCTCAGACGGATGGGCAATCAGAAAGAGTAATCCAGGTAAACGATTGAAACCCATGAAATTGATACAAATATTGAATTGAAATGATAACAATAACGTGAAATACTTGTCAGGTCCTTGAGGATATGCTGAGGAGTTGTGTCATTGAGTTTGAGGGAAGTTGGGATAGATATCTTCCACTGGCAGAATTCGCATACAACAATAGCTACCAAGCTAGTATCCAAATGGCTCCGTATGAAGCACTGTATGGGAGAAAATGTAGAACTCAGCAGGCCGGACTGAATTGGGCGAAGATAAACCGGTAGGGCTGCACTGTGAAACAGATCGAGGACAAAGTAAAATTGATCAAAGCCAACTTGAAGGTTGCCTCAGACAGACAGAAATCTTATGCCGACCTGAAGAGAAAAGAAATAGAATATGTGGTTGGCGACAAGGTGTTCCTCAAGGCGTCACCATGGAAGAAAGTATTGAGGTTTGGAAGGAAAGGTAAGTTAAGCCCTAGGTTCATTGGCCCATATGAAGTCATTGAACGTGTGGGTCCAGTAGCCTATAGGCTAGCTTTACCACCAGAGCTGGACAAGATCCACAATGTGTTCCATGTATCCATGCTCAGAAGATACCGCTCAGATCTTTCACATGTCATCTCCAGAGAAGAAATTCAAATACAGCCGGATTTGACATACGAAGAAGAACCTCTACGGATCTTGGCTCGGGAAGTGAAAGAGTTGAGAAACAAGCAAATTCCATTGGTGAAAGTGCTTTGGAGGCACCACAACACCGAGGAGGCAACTTGGGAAAGTGAAGAAACGATGAGGCAACAGTTCCCTCAACTGTTTGCATCAGGTAAATTTCGAGGACGAAATTTAAATTAGAGGGGAAGAGTTGTAACACCCTCCCTGTACCAACTCCGTACATTCTCTTCGCTCGGTGATCAGGTCGGTCCCATGACAGCTAGAACGTCCGGAAAAATATTTAAACTAAAGTCAGAACTATACTTAACTCAAATATTAATAAGAAAAATTTAGAAAAATTTTAGAAATAAAATACAACCAAGTTAAACGAGTGTTCTAGCGATGGGTAATCGGAGGGAAGTTGCGGTTCTACAACGAGGAGCCCTAGACCCGGGGGAAAAATTGTAAAATAATTTTTGGGACTCCAGAGAAGGGTAATTGAGGTTCCCATGGCATTAGAATGCCAAGAAAATACCTAAAAAAATTTTTCAATCGGTACAGACAATTTTGACCCGTTAAGCCAAACGGAGGGCATTTTGGTCATTTCGCCTTCAGAGGTGATTTTTGGCCAACTTGTCCAGTTGAGTAAATAATTAATATGACATAAAATATGAATTAATGTTGATGAAAAATTTATTAAAAATGAGAAATGAAAATAAGAAAACAAAAGTAAGAAGAAAAGTAAGTAAATGGGAATTATGATGTCATTAAGAAAAACTATGACCAATCAAAATTTAGCCATTATTTGACTAACTAATAAAGAGATAAAAGAAGACCTAAACAATTAAAAAACCAGCTGCTTTCTTCTTCTTCTTCTTCCTTAAAAACGTGATCCTCTCTTCTTCCTCCCTCCATGAAAATTTTCTTTCATTACCTCTATTTCCCATGAGTTTCCACCACTAAACCCTAACCCCTTTCATTAAACCTTGACCATATCACTTGGAGAAGCTTTTGGCAGCCAAGGAAAGGAAGAAAAGTGAGGTTTAGGGCTTTGGAAATTCTGCCCAAACAAGGTTAGTGCATTTATACCCATTAAACTCTTTATTTCCATGATTTTGGACTTAAACTGAGTAAGATTTGTAGTTTAAATGAACAAAAAACCTATGGGTATGAACACTTCAATTTCGGCAGCCCTAAGAAGAAACAATAAGGGAGTGTTTTGAATGTTTTTTTAATGGACTTAGCATGAGTTGGAGATTGTATTTAAGTTATATATTTACATAGATGTTGAACTAGGGTGCTAATGGAGGGTTATGGGTAAATTGCCTTGGATACTAGGGTTTTGAAGCATGAAAAAGTGACTTGGCTGACCAACCTATTAAAGAACACTCTAATGGTCAATAAGTGACCATTTTGGATATGTTGACCATAAATGAGACTGAAAAATGGTGGGGCAAAGTCAAGGTATAAACTGCCCTATGATACAAAGATAGGGATGAAAATTCATCCCTTTGCACTGCCATAACTTGGGCTGTGTTAGTCCAATTGATGTTTGGCCAATTGGACATGAAACTAGGCTTATAATGGCACATTTTTTGCTGAAGAAACCATGCCCAAAAGACCAAAGCAAAAGGGTCAAAACTCAGCCACAATCCGGATACCCTGCACTGAACTCTGCAGAATTGACCAAATGAACAGTAACTGTTCATTTGGCCATAACTCACTGTAGATTTGGTCAATTGGCCTGAAAGTTTTACAGCAACAAGTTAAGACATAGACAAACAACTTTCATGAAGGAACCTACCCCAAATTATGGCCAGAACCCATTCAACCAAGTGACTCAAGTTACTGTTCATGCACTGTAGATATGGTAAATTTCTGCAGAATGCATATCCGGACAGCTTGGGTTTTTGAGCCATATCTGGAGCTACAAAACTCCAAATGGAGTGATTCAAAAAAGAAAATTCAACTAGAAAAAATAAGGAACAACTTTCATGTTTTACATTTCTTCAAATTCCAACAGTAACAGTGTCCAATAGAACAGTAAAGTTGACTCACCAAAACTAAAATTTTCTATTTGTGTGGGTTACACTTTGAAATGGTATTAACACTTAATGCCAACAAGTTTTAAACACCAAATGTGGTATGTTGGGAGTGCCAAAGGCAATGTACACATTTTTATTCCAAAAATCAACATTTTTGTTGACCAATGATGAATAGTGACACCAAAAAAGTTGAAATTCACAAATTGACAAATTTAAGAGTTTCAAATGCCCTAGTATACCTAACAAGATTGGTTTGGATAGTTTGGCATGCCAATAGGGTTCAGTTAGCAGTACTGCACATGGCAAAAATGCCATTCTATGATTTCATGGCTTTTAGCCATTCTGACTTTGTATTGAGACTTGGCCTTGTGCCTGATATTATTTACAACTTGTTAGCTGTTCTGTTGCACACCGGGAGATGCATATGTGACCGATGGTGTGACGGCCCGAGGTACTAGGTACCCAGTGCCAGTTTACCCGTTATCCAGTCCAGTCGTCTAGTGTAGGTTACTTGGGGCAACCAAATGAATAAAAGTGAACAACGTTAATGAAACAATGAATATATCAATACCAAACAAAGAAAGCATACACATTCTATACACATTTATTTTCTTGCTATTTTCTTTTGTTATATTATTGCACCACTAAGCATTATTGCTTAGCGCGTTGCTTTTGCCACGCGTAGGTACTGGAGATCCCGATCGCGAGCCCGTGAGACCACGCATCGGGTGAGTCCATCCTGCAGCTTCGCTGTCCGTGTCACCTCGTCACTGCAAAGGCATTGGTAGGACACTAGATGTCATTTTGTCATTTTGTAATTAACTTTTTATTTTCTCATATGTATTTGGGATTTATGTAATGTATTTTGAGGTTCATGTAAATAATAAAGATTTATGGTCATGGATGGTATTAATTTGAGTATTTATTGGTTGTTTATATATGAGAACCCTGAGAAAGGGATGTTTTGAGAAATGAAAAGGTTGTTGAGACCTGAAATTGACAAATTATTGAGATATTGATATTAAGTTTTATTGATGATATTGGAGTTGAGAATGAATGAAATTATATATTGGAAGTGTTTTTAACAGGTTCCGAAGAACTGTTTTCTCCATTTTTAGCCGGTACTTCGCCGGATTTTCTTTAAAATCTTCGGAACCTCAAATGAATAATACTTTTGATAAATGGTTAAAATAAATCAAATTTCATAAATTAACTTCAAAAGCATGACACAAATTAAGTAAGGTATATTAGAGTGTGCCAGTACACCGTGTGGCATTACTTACTCGGGTATACTGTACACGGGTAAGGGGTGTCACAAGTTGAGATCATTACATGCCTGCTTAAAGATTAATGATAAGGGGCAGATAGTAGTTGCATGGCATGTACAGCCAGTGTTGATTAATCAGATCAGAATGGCTGCTTAGAATAATCAGAAGTATCAGAAGCTATTAAAAGAAGTCCAACAGGGCAAAAAACCAAAATTCTTAATAAGAGATGATGGTCTACTGCTACACTAGGGCAGAATGTGTGTTCCTAATGAGGTTGATTTGAGGTAGATCATTTCGAAGGAAGCACATGAGTTTCCTTTTGCCATGCACCCTGGTGGTACAAAAATGTATAGAGGGCTAAAGGAGCATTACTGGTGGATGGGTATGAAAAGAGATGTGGTAGAGTTTTTTTCCAGATGCCTAACTTGTCAGCAAGTGAAGGCAGAGCACCAAGTACCCACTGGGTTGTTACATCCACTACCAGTACCAGAATGGAAATGGGAACGAATAACAATGGATTTTGTGATAGGACTACCGAGGACACAGAAGAGTCATGATGCAGTATGGGTCATTGTTGACAGACTGACCAAGTCAGCTCATTTTCTGCCAGTACGGATGGACTATAGTTTAGAAAGATTGGTCAAGTTGTACATTGATGAGATAATAAGACTGCATGGAGTGCCAGTATCCATTGTATCTGACCGAGATCCTAGGTTCACTTCTAGATTCTGTGGTAATCTTCAAAGAGCCCTAGGAACTAGATTGAACTTCAGCACAACATTCCACCCACAAATAGATGGCCAGTCTGAGAGGGTAATTCAGATATTGGAGGACATGCTACGGGCTTGTGTGATTGAATTTGAGGGTAGTTGGGACACACACTTGCCTTTGATTGAGTTTGCTTACAACAACAGCTACCAATCAAGCATTGGAATGCCTCCATATGAAGCTTTGTATGGTAGAAAATATAAAACTCCTCTGTGTTGGGATGATGTAGGTGGAAGGAAGATGATTGGACCTGAAATTGTTCAGCAAACTGAAGAGAAAATTATCAAAGATCGACTTAAGACTGCATCAGACCGTCAGAAGTCCTATATTGATTTAAAGAGAAGGGATATTGAGTATGCAGTGGGTGAAAAAGTATTCCTCAAGGTTTCCCCTTGGAAGAGGATTGTGAGATTCGGCAGAAAGGGGAAACTAAGTCCTCGTTTCATTAGGCCATATGAGGTTCTGGAAAGAGTGGGTCCTTTGACATATCGTTTGGCACTACTTCCAGAGTTAGAGAAGATACACAACATCTTCCATGTGTCCATGTTGAGGAGGTATCAATCAGACCCATCTCATGTACTATCAGTAGAAGAAATTGAAGTGAATCCAGACCTTACATATGAAGAAGAACCCATAGAGATTCTGGCTTATGAGGTGAAACAACTACGGAACAAGCAAATACCGTTAGTGAAAGTGCTGTGGAACCATCATTTGGGCCAAGAAGCTCCTTGGGAACGAGAGGAGAATATGAGGAGACAGCACCCACAGCTATGATGAAATTAATACTAGGTAAAATTTCGAGACAAAATTTATTTTAAGGGGGGGGGGGGGGGGAGAATTTTAACACCCTTACTTGTATAGCCTGTTATATTTCACTATTCCGGTGACCGGTGTTGGTCCGGATAATTAAGGGAATTAGAACCACATCTGTCACACCTTACCCCTCTGTAAGGCATAACATGATCCCATAGAATACTTAATGAACTACCGAACTTCACCTACCGATAACTCATTAAGTACCCTACAAGGGATTTTAAAACAATTTTTCTTACATTTTGGAAGCGGTGAGCATTTTGGTAGAAATTAAAAACCATTTATTCAAAGTATAAATACTAGTAAAAATTTTTGTCTATTTAAATTTTGCCGTAAATTTTATAAAAATTTTGACAGAGTTCCGTTTGTATTTGGAGAAAACAGTTCTTCAAATACTTGAAAAAAAAAACACTTCCAATAATTTTCTCAACTCCCAACCTCCAATAAATCTCAAATCAACTCAATTCAATTCACTTCAAAATGATTCCACAATCCAATCAAAATTTATCATCTCAAAATATTTAATAACTTCATTCACAAGGCATAAAGTATGAAATTCACAAGTACAAATATTAATTTACAGAAGGAAATCCAAAAATAATATTATTACAATTTATTTTACAACTGCTCAACTTTACATTGATACATACAACATTTGTATATTTACATCAAAATTAACTATGAGGGTATAAAATAATACCCGTACAAAAAGACCGATGTAGTTCTCAATTCAATAGGAGCTCACTCTGCTGCTTTCTCCTTGCTCTTATCTGCGACAGCAAAATAAGCTATCGCTGAGTATAAAAATACTTAGTGGTGCACAATAAAAATTTGAAATACAATACATAAATCATTCATTGATAAAACACAATTTAAATATTTCTCAATCACATTTCACAAATTATCAAACTCATAATAACACAATTTAGTCAAATAATTTAATAAATACAGTGTTGCCAAAATCATACACAACTTAAGCCATGACACAAAATTTCCGATTAATGCCGTGTTGTACACCACGACAAAGCAATCTACAACCCCACTAATCAAAATCAATGAGGGAAGTGGCTAGCTAGCTAATGAGTACTCATCCGATCTCAACCTCAACTGGCAAGCCAGAGAGGGAGGAAAATAAACGATCTCAACTCCATAAATGGAGGAGGAATAATGTAATACTGTCATGCTAAGTGTGAACACAAAATCAATTCAAAACAATTTATTCAAATAATTTATGAGAAATCTGATCAATTTTCAAAGTCATATTAACAATCATAAATGGCAACACAATTCATAATTAACTAAAAAAAAAACAAATTTTCAAGAATCATATATTTAAACAAAAATTACTGTGCACAGACCTGACGTGAGTCGCCTCTAGGCCTTGACTCAGTCTCTCCGAGCTTCCAAGTCTTTTTCAGCTGAAACACACAGTTTCATAGTGTTTCAGTACCATATCTTAGCATAAATCCAAAAATAAATTTAACTTCACTTTTACCTAGCTCTAACGTGCTAAATTCGACGTTCTCGAAGTTTTTGTGTTTCGGGTTACTATTCACTACACTATTCAAGTCAAATTGTTGACTTTCTAAGGCTTAATAGGCATGGGAACTCCAACTTCACCCACATACCACATTTTGGTCATTAAATTTGTTGGTTTTGGTCCTTTTCTCAAAGTTTAAGTCCTTTAGGCAAAATTGTCAAATTTTCAGTTCTGGTGTCCCTAGTTGGACTGTTCCATTGGTCATTCTACTGTTAGAATTTGGCAAACCTTTCTTCATAGAAAATGTTTCCTATTGTCTTAAGTTTATTCTCCTTTTTGAATCACTCCAATTGGAGTTTTGTAGCTCAAGTTATGGCCATTTGAACCATGGCTGCCGGATTGGAAACAACCCAGATTTTCTGGGCAATTTTGGTTCTGCCAGTTTTGGGTCACCAACTTGGGGTGGCCAAATGACTTGGTTGCTGGCAGAATTTGAGTTTGTGTTCTTCATGAAAGTTTTAGGTCTATATCTCATATAACCTCTGGTAAAATTTCAGGTCATTTGGATCTGCCTAGCTCAAGTTATGACCAAATGAACAAACACTGTTCATTTGGTCAGTTTGTACAGGGCAGCCAGCACTTATCCAATTTTGGTCAATTTGTTCACTAGGTTTTGGTCACTTTTTAGGCATGGTTCCTAAATGAAAATTGTGTCATTTTATGTCTATTTTCATCCCCAATTGGTGCCATATCAATTGGACTGGTAAAATTTCATTTTTGGTCATTCAAAGTTGACTTGGTCATGCTGCCAACAGCATGACCACACTCCCTCCGAATTTAGCTTTAATTCCAATCATCCGAACACAACTCATTTGGTCATAAATGACCATTTTTCACTTCAAAATAGGTCAAAGACACGATTTACTCATTTCTTACATTTTTGGTTCATAAACCCTAAGTCCCAAAACCCTAACTTACTAAATTGTTGTATTTAACTACATTTAATGCTTTTAACTATAATCACTAAGTTAATTGGGGTTTATATACTCATTCAAATCCATCAAATTCATGCACACACATCAAAACCCTAGCTGGATGAATTTTGCTTAAATCCTCCAACAATTAATTTCTTTTCATTTTAAGCATAATTCTAAGTTAATTGAACTATAAACACAATTAATTCAACTAGAAATTTCAAGTTTAGCTTACTAACCTTTCCTTGAATTTTCAATCTTCAAATCTTTCACTTTCTTCACTTTTCTTTCCTTAGTTCTCCTTTCCAAGTTGCAAGAACAAAGTGTAATCCATAATTTTTGGAGAGTTTATGGGAAAATTTGGGGTTTTAAAAGCTTACACACAAGCTTTAATGGAGGATTAACTATGGTGAGGGAGAGGGAGATGGGAGGCGGCAACAAGGAAAAAAAATGACCCAAAATGATTTTTTTTTCTTTTTATTTCTTTTATCTATTTTAGCTTATGGAAGACCCCAAAAAAAATCTAATTAATTAAATATTAATTATAACATTTATGGCATCATGCATGATGTCATGCATGATGTCATCTCCCTACACCTTTTTCATTTTCTTTCTTTTTTTTTCTATTAGTTCTTTAATTTAATTCTCGATTCTAAAATTTTCTTTTCTCTGATTTTATTTGACAGTTAGGTCAGGAGTCAGCTCTCGGGGTCAATTGACCAAATTGCCCCTCGCTGGTTGATCCCGATTTGCAAATATTTCAATATTTCTTCCGGCTCCCTTACCTAATTATTTGGCTGACTTAATAGTTCTTTTTCGTGATTTTCTCTTTTCCACTGTGTTCGTAAGGGTCCTAAGGACCGCAGCGTCACATTTTACGGTTTGAAATTTGAGTTTAAAATGACTTCGCAGTCGTTCCCGAGACGGTCACCCATCGCTGTGACTCTCGGCTCGTTTAACCTCTTATGTTCTGTTTTTCTTATTTATACTTAACTAATTGAACATTACTAATTATTTATGTTTATGGCTTCTCTAATTGACTTAAGTGTGGTTCTAATCCCCTTAATTATCCGGACCGACTCCGATCACCGGAACAGTGAAATATACCAGGCTATACCAATAGGGGTGTTACAATTCTCCCCCCCTTAAATAAATTTGGTCTCGAAATTTTACCTGGTATCAATCTCTGAACAGCTGTGGGTGCTGTCTCCTCATGTCCTCATCTCATTCCCAAGTAGCTTTTTGGCCTGAATGATGGTTCCACAACACTTTTACCAATGGTATCTGCTTGTTTCGTAGCTGCTTCACCTCATAAGCCAGAATCTTTATGGGTTCTTCCTCATATGTGAGGTCTGGATTTACTTCAATTTCTTCTACTGGTAGTACATGAGATGGGTCTGATCGATACCTTCTCAACATAGACACATGGAAGACATTATGTATCTTCTCCAACTCTGGAGGTAGTGCCAAACGATATGCCAAAGGACCCACTCTTTCCAGAACCTCATATGGCCCGATAAAATGAGGACTTAGTTTCCCTTTTCTGCCGAATCTCATAATCCTCTTCCAAGGAGAAACCTTGAGGAAAACTTTCTCACCCACTGCATACTCAATATCCCTTCTTTTCAAATCAATATAGGACTTATGACGGTCTGATACAGTCTTAAGTCGATCTCTGATCACCCTGATTTTCTCTTCAGTCTGCTGAACAATTTCGGGTCCAATCATCTTTCTTTCACCCACGTCATCCCAACACAACGGGGTTCTACATTTTTTGCCATACAAAGCTTCATATGGAGGCATCCCAATGCTTGATTGGTAGCTGTTGTTATAAGCAAACTCAATCAAAGGCAAGTGTGTATCCCAACTACCCTCAAACTCAATCACACAAGCCCGTAGCATATCCTTCAAGATCTGAATTACCCTCTCAGACTGGCCATCTGTCTGTGGGTGGAATGCAGTACTGAAGTTCAATCTAGTTCCTAGGGCTCTCTGAAGACTACCCCAGAATCTAGAAGTGAACCTAGGATCTCTGTCTGATACAATGGATACTGGCACTCCATGCAGTCTCACAATCTCATCGATGTATAACATGGCCAATCTGTCTAAACTGTAGTCCATTCGGAAAGGCAGAAAATGAGTAGACTTAGTCAGTCTGTCGACGATGACCCATACTGCATCATGACTCTTCTGTGTCTTTGCAAGTCCCATCACAAAATCCATTGTTATTCTCTCCCATTTCCATTCTGGCACTGGTAGTGGATGTAACAACCCAGTGGGTACTTGATGCTCTGCCTTTACTTGCTAACAAGTTAGGCATTTGGAAACAAACTCTGCCACATCTCTTTTCATACCCATCCACCAGTAATGCTCCTTTAGCCCTCTATACATTTTTGTACCACCAGGATGCATGGCAAAAGGAGACTCATGTGCTTCTTTCAAAATGATCTGCCTCAAATCAATATCATTAGGGACACACATTCTGCCCTGATATAGCAATAGACCGTCATCTGTAATTGAGAATTCTGGTTTCTTGCCCTGCTGAACTTCTTCTAATAACTTCTGATACCTTTCATCATTCTGAGCAGCCATTCTGATCTGATCAATCAACACTGGCTGTACATGCCATGCAACTGTTGTCTGCCCATTATCATTAATCTCTAAGCTGGCATGCAATGACCTTAACTCATGCACCAAAAATAAGGAGTAACCCGTAGACTTGCCATAGTCTTGCGACTTATGGCGTCAGCCACAACATTAGCTTTCCCTGGCTGATAGTCTATCAGACAATCGTAGTCTTTAATCAACTCTAACCATCTCCTCTGTCTCAAATTCAACTCTTTTTGGGTGCCCAAATACTTCAAACTCTTATGATCTGTGTAGATGTAACACTTCTCCCCATACAAATAATGTCTCCAGATCTTAAGAGCAAACACAATAGCTGCAAGCTCCAAATCATGTGTTGAAAAATTCCTCTCATGCGGTTTTAGCTAGCGTGATGCATAGGCAATAACATTTCGATCTTGCATCAATACACAGCCTAACCCATTGTGAGAAGCATGACTATAAACTGTATATTCTTGACCCGGTGTAGGTAAAGTCAGGACTGGAGCCTCAGTCAAACTTCTCTTCAATTCATCAAAACTTTGTTGGCATTTGTCCGTCCACTGAAATTTCACATCCTTTCTAAGTAGCTTGGTCAATGGAGATGCCAACATAGAGAATCCCTTCACAAATCGACGGTAGTATCCAGCTAAACCCAGAAAACTGCGAATCTCTGTGACATTTCTGGGTGGCTTCCAATTAAGGACAGCTTCAATCTTGCTAGGATCTACCTTAATACCCTATGCTAATACTATGTGCCCTAAAAAGGATATCTCCTTCAGCCAAAATTCACACTTCGACAGTTTGGCATATAGCTGTTCCTCCCTCAAAGTCTGTAGTACAATCCGCAGATGTCTATCATGCTCTTCTGCATTCCTCGAATAGACCAATATATCATCAATAAATACCACAACAAACTGGTCGAGGTATGGTCTTAAGATAGTGTTCATCAGATCCATAAAAGTAGCCGGAGCATTAGTTAACCCGAATGGCATAACCAAGAACTCATAATGGCCATAGCGGGTTCTGAAGGCAGTTTTAGGAATACTCTGCTCTTGCACTCTCAGCTGATAATAACCTGATCTCGAGTCAATTTTGGAGAACACAGTTGCACCTCTCAACTGATCAAATAAGTCATTAATGCGGGGCAATTGATATCTGTTCTTTATTGTCACCTTATTCAACTGTCAATAGTCAATGCATAACCAGAGAGTGCCATCCTTCTTCTTTACAAATAACACCGACGCTCCCCAAGGTGACACACTAGGGCGGATAAAGCCCTTATCAAGCAGCTCTCGCAACTGTACTTTCAATTCTTTTAGTTCTGCTGGTGCCATTCTGTATGGCGTTATGGAGATTGGGTCCACACCAGGCATAACATCAATTTCAAACTGCACTTCTCTTTCTGGAGGTAATCCTGGCAATTCATCAGGAAATACATCTGGAAAGTCACATACGAGGAATGTCCTCGCTTTGGACTCCCCACTTGGGTGTCTATCACATGTGCCACGTACGCCTCACACCCTTTCCTAATCATTTTTCTAGCCAGTGCAGCTGAAATGATGTTTGAAGGCGATAGCTGCCTCTCCCCATGAGTTACTACATCATCATACTGAGGAAGACCAAAAGTGACTGTCTTCAGTCTACAGTCAATCATGGCGTGATGCCTACCTAACCAATCCATGCCCAAGATAATGTTATAATCTCTGAAGGCCATTTCAATTAAATCAGACAGAACAGTATGTCCTTGGATCACCAAAGGACAATCCTTATATAATTTATTTACCCTGACCTCCTGGCTTAATGGACTAGTCACTAGCACATCATAGTCCATTGGTACACACTGAATAGCATTAGAACACATCACACTAGCACTAACATATGAATGTGCGGAGCCAGGATCAAATAACACATGTACATCTTGGTCAAGGATGGAAAAATTACTAGCTACAACGTCTGATGTTTCAGCCTCCTCCCTCTGACGCATGGTATACACTCTGAATGGTGCGCCACTGGGTGCTGGCTGGTTAATAGTGCTTTGACTTCCAGGAGTGTTACCAGGACCCCTACCTCTGCCTCTACCTCTAGCAGCTGACTGTGACCCTCTAGGTGTAGAGACTTGGGCTGATCCTTCAGATGTAGCAGAAGGTCCAGACCGGCGTGGACTAGTGCAATCCATAGCGAAATGTCCGCTCTCTCCACAGTTAAAATATGCACCGGTAGCCTTGAAACAAGCCCCACTATGAGTTCTACCACAAGTTTCACATTGTCGTACTGATAGAGCTCCTCGAGGTGCCTGCTGAGTCTGCTGACCAGACTGGGGTGGTCTTTGGCCAGAAAATCTGCCTCTGCCAGATCTACGGGAGCTGGATCCCCCAAACTGTTTTCTCTTTCCAGAACCACTCTCAGATGCTTGTCCCGTATTCTTTTCAGTCTTCTCTTTCTCTTGTGTACCCTTCTTCACTGCCCCTTCTGATTATATTCTTTCCAATTCCAGGGCTTGTGAAATCAGCTCAATGAAATTCTGATGTCGGAAACCCATGACTTGCATCCTTAGATTCGGCCTTAACCCGGACTCAAACCTCTTACATCTATCTCTGGGGGTGGAGACTAAGCTTCCAGCATAGTGGCTCAGTCTAGAGAAGTCTCTCTAATATTCTGCTATGGTTCTGTCTCCTTATTTCAAACTAAAAAATTCTTGCAACTTCATATCCACATATGCATCAGGAACCCATTTCTGTCGAAACTCTCTCAAAAAGTCTGACCAGGTTAACACGGGTGGCTCAACCAGGCTATGGGGGATGGTCTTCCACCATTCATATGCATCCTCTTGTAATAAGGAAACAGAATACTCGAACTTTAGCTCTTCTGTACACTGCAGTTTCCTAAAAACCCATTCCATTCTTTCCAACCACTGTTCTGCCTCTAGTGGATCCACAGTGCCTTTAAACTCGATGGCCCCAAATTTCATCAATTTTTCATATTGCCGAGATGAGGGCTGTGGTTGTGCTACAGGTGCTTGCATTTGAGCTTAGGGTGGCACATTACCCACCATTTGCTGGAAAAACGCAGCCATCTGCTGTACAAACTGAGCAGGGAACTGCGGTACTAGAGTAGGAGCTGGAATGGCTGACCCACTCACGTTCTGGAGTGCTGGGGCTTCCCCTTGAACCTCAGCCTCAACAGATTGTTCTACAGAATGATCTCCTTCTTCCATTCTGTTTTCCCAAAATTTCTACTTCCTGATATCAAACACAAGGAGGTTGACCTTCGTTAGTGCATATTCATGATGTAAATACGTCATATGTATCAATTAAAGACACTTGAGCAGTTGTACTTATCAATAAAATATTCATACACATAGTCAAAATTTATTGAAAAACCATGCTCTACTACCAATAAAACATGTCACACCTTACCCCTCTGTAAGGCATAACATGATCCCGTAGAATACTTAATGAACTACCGAACTTCACCTACCGATAACTCATTAAGTACCCTACAAGGGATTTTAAAACAATTTTTCTTACATTTTGGAAGCGGTGAGCATTTTGATAGGAATTAAAAACCATTTATTCAAAGTATAAATACTAGTAAAATTTTTTGTCTATTTAAATTTTGCCGTAAATTTTATAAAAATTTTGACAGAGTTCCATTTGTATTTGGAGAAAACAGTTCTTCAAATACCTGAAAAAAAAAACACTTCCAATAATTTTCTCAACTCCCAACCTCCAATAAATCTCAAATCAACTCAATTCAATTCACTTCAAAATGATTCCACAATCCAATCAAAATTTATCATCTCAAAATATTTAATAACTTCATTCACAAGGCATAAAGTATGAAATTCACAAGTACAAATATTATTTTACAGAAGGAAATCCAAAAATAATATTATTACAATTTATTTTACAACTGCTCAACTTTACATTGATACATAAAACATTTGTATATTTACATCAAAATTAACTATGAGGGTATAAAATAATACCCGTACAAAAAGACCGGTGTAGTTCTCAATTCAATAGCAGCTCACTCTGCTGCTTTCTCCTTGCTCTTATCTGCGACAGCAAAATAAGCTATCGCTGAGTATAAAAATACTCAGTGGTGCACAGTAAAAATTTGAAATACAATACATAAATCATTCATTGATGAAACACAATTTAAATATTTCTCAATCACATTTCACAAATTATCAAACTCATAATAACATAATTTAGTCAAATAATTTAATTAACACAGTGTTGCCAAAATCATACACAACTTAAGCCATGACACAAAATTTCCGATCAATGCCATGTTATACACCATGACAAAACAATCTACAACCCCACTAATCAAAATCAATGAGGGAGGTGGCTAGCTAGCTAATGAGTACTCATTCGATCTCAACCTCAACTGGAAAGCCAGAGAGGGAGGAAAATAAACGATCTCAACCCCATAAATGGAGGAGGAATAATGTGATACTGTCATGCTATGTGTGAACACAAAATGAATTCAAAACAATTTATTCAAATAATTTATGAGAAATCTGGTCAATTTTCAAAGTCATATTCACAATCATAAATGGCAACACAATTCATAATTAACTAAAAAAAATCAAATTTTCAAGAATCATATATTTAAACAAAAACTACTGTGCACAAACCTGACGTGAGTCGCCTCTAGGTCTTGACTCAGTCTCTCTGAGCTTCCAAGTCTTTTTCAGCTGAAACACACAGTTTCATAGTGTTTCAGTACCATATCTTAGCATAAATCCAAAAATAAATTTAACTTCACTTTTACCTAGCTCTAACGTGCTAAATTCGACGTTCTCGAAGTTTTTGTGTTTTGGGTTACTATTTACTACACTATTCAAGTCAAATTATTGACTTTCTAAGGCTTAATAAGCATGGGAACTCCAACTTCACCCACATACCACATTTTGGTCATTAAATTTGTTGGTTTGGTCCTTTTCTCAAAGTTTAAGTCCTTTAGGCAAAATTGTCAAATTTTCAGTTTTGGTGTCCCTAGTTGCACTATTTCATTGGTCATTCTACTGTTAGAATTTGGCAAACCTTTCTTCATAGAAAATGTTCCCTATCATCTTAAGTTTATTCTCCTTTTTGAATAACTCCAATTGGAGTTTTGTAGCTCAAGTTATGGCCATTTGAACCATGGCTGCCGGATTGGAAACAACCTAGATTTTCTGGGCAATTTTGGTTCTGGCAGTTTTGGGTCACCAACTTGGGGTGGCCAAATGACTTGGTTACTGGCAGAATTTGGGTTTGTGTTCTGCATAAAAGTTTTATGTCTATATCTCATCTAACCTCTGGTAAAATTTCAGGTCATTTGGATCTGCCTAGCTCGAGTTATGATCAAATGAACAAAAACTATTCATTTGGTTAGTTTGTACAGGGCAGCCTGCACTTATCCAATTTTGGTCAATTTGTTCACTAGGTTTTGGTCACTTTTTGGGCATGGTTCCTAAATGAAAATTGTGTCATTTTATGTCTATTTTCATCTCCAATTGGTGCCATATCAATTGGACTGGTAAAATTTCATTTTTTGTCATTCAAAGTTGACTTGGTCATGCTGCCAACAGCATGACCACACTCCCTCCGAATTTAGCTTTAATTCCGATCATCCCAACACAGCTCATTTGGTCATAAATGACCATTTTTCACTTCACAATAGGTCAAAGACACCATTTACTCATTTCTTACATTTTTGGTTCATAAACCCTAAGTCCCAAAACCCTAACTTACTAAATTGTTGTATTTAACTACATTTAATGCTTTTAACTATAATCACTAAGTTAATTGGGGTTTATCTACTCATTCAAATCCATCAAATTCATGCACACACATCAAAACCTAGCTGGATGAATTTTGCTTTAATCCTCCAACAATTAATTTCTTTTTATTTTAAGCATAATTCTAAGTTAATTGAACTATAAACACAATTAATTCAACTAGAAATTTCAAGTTTAGCTTACTAACCTTTCCTTGAATTTAATTTTCAATCTTCAAATCTTTCACTTTCTTCACTTTTCTTTCCTTAGTTCTCCTTTCCAAGTTGCAAGAACAAGGTGTAATCCATAATTTTTGGGGAGTTTACGGGAAAATTTGGGGTTTTAAAAGCTTACACACAAGCTTTAATGGAGGATTAACTATTGTGAGGGAGAGGGAGATGAGAGGCGGCAATAAGGAAAAAAAATGACCCAAAATGATTTTTTTTTTCTTTTTATTTCTTTTATCTATTTTAACTTATGGAAGACCCCAAAAAAAAAATCTAATTAATTAAATATTAATTATAACATTTATGGCATCATGCATGATGTCATCTCCCTACACCTTTTTCATTTTCTTTTTTTTTTCTATTAGTTCTTTAATTTAATTCTCGATTCCGAAATTTTCTTTTCTCTGATTTTATTTGACAGTTAGATCAGGAGTCAGCTCTCAAGGTCAATTGACCAAATTGTCCCTCGTCGGTTCATCCCGGTTTGCAAATAATTCAATATTTCTTCCGGCTCCCTGACCTAATTATTTGACTGACTTAACAGTTATTTTTCATGATTTTCTCTTTTCCACTGTGTTCGTAAGGGTCCTAAGGACTGCGGCGTCACATTTTACGGTTTGAAATTTGAGTTTAAAATGACTTCGCAGTCATTCCCAAGACGGTCACCCATCGCTGTGACTCTCGGCTCGTTTAACCTCTTATGTTTTGTTTTTCTTATTTATACTTAACTAATTGAACATTACTAATTATTTGTGTTTATGGCTTCTCTAATTGACTTAAGTGTGGTTCTAATCCCCTTAATTATCCGAACCGACTCCGGTCACTGGAACAGTGAAATATATCAGGCTATACCAATAGGGGTGTTAGAACATCTAAGATAAGTAGATAAGCGCTGAATAGAAATAATTAGTAATTGTCAATTAGTTAAGTATAAATAAGAAAAACAGAACACAAAAAGTTAAATGAGCCGAGAGTCACAGCGATGGGTGACCTTCTCGGGAAGGACTGCGAGGTCAATTTGAACTCAAATTTCGAACTATAAATTGAGACGCTGCGGTCCTTAGGACTATTGCGAATACAATGGAAAAGAGAAAATCACAAAAAAGAATTGTTAAGCCGGCCAAATAATTAGGTTAATGATCCAAAAGAAATATTGAATTATTTGCAAACTGGCTCGAACTAACGAGGGGCAATTTGGTCAATGGACCCCTAGAGCTGACTTCTGACCTAACTGTCAAAGAAAATCGGAGAAAAGAAAATTTCAGAATTGGGAATTAAATTAAAGAACTAAAGAAAAATAAATGGAAAAAAAAAAAAAGAAAAAGAAAAAGTGAAAAAGTTATTACATCATGCATGACATCATGCATGATGCAATAAACTTAATCATTAAATATTAAAAAAATGAGGGATAATTATGTAGTAATTAAGTTAAAATTTATAAAGAAAAGAAAAAAAAAATTATCTTCTTCATCTTATTACCGCCCCACTTCTCTCTCACCCTCTCCCTCTCAAAATTTCCATGAAAGCTCATTTTTTAGCTTGAAGAAACCAAAATTTAGCCATAGAAATTGCAAGTTTCATAATTAAACCTTGTTTGGGCAACTAGAAAGGAAGATTGATCAAGAAAGTTTGAAAGGAAAGTGAAGGAATTGAGCGATTGAATTTCAAAGAGAAGCTAAAAAAGTCCCAGAAGGTCTAAGAGACTAAGTCAAGGCCTAGAGGCGACTCACGTTAGGTTTGTACCTTATTTAAGCATTTTTACATTGAAAATTTGATTTAGTATGTACTATAAAATTTTTGTATTAATTATGAGTTTTAAAACTTTTGTGTTGTCACTTTGTGAATGATAATGTGACTTTGGAAATTGATTTGATTTTGTATGCAATATTTGAATAAATTGTTTTAAATTGATTTCTGATTCACACTTAGCATGACAGTGCCTTATTATTCCTCCTCCATTTATGGGGTTGAGATCGATTATTTTCCTCCCTCTCTGGTTTACCAATTGAGGTTGTAGATCAGATGAGTACTCATTAGCTAGCTAGCCACCTCCCTCATTGATTTCGATTAGTGTGGTTGTAGATCGCTTTGTCGTGGTGTACAACATGACATTGATCGGAAATTTTATGTCATGGCTTAAGTTGTATATGAATTGGCAACACTATATTTAATAAATTATTTGATCAAAATTGTGCTATAATGAGTTTTGATCATTTGTGAAATATGATTGTAAAATATTTAAATTGTGATTTATCAATGAATGTTTTATGTACTGAATTTCAAATTTTTATTGTGCACCACTGAGTATTTTTATAATCAGTGATAGCTTATTTTGCTATCGCAGATAAGAGCAAGGACAAAGCAGCAGAGTGAGCTGCTGAATTGGCAAGGCCTTCGCCAATCTTTTGTATGGGTATTTAATTATACCTTGTAGTTATTTCATGTAAATATTATAACGTCTTATGTATCAATGTAAAGTTGAGTAGTTGTGTAATAAATTGTATTAATGATATTAAAATTTTTTTTTTGTAAATTAAGATCTGTATTTGTAAATGAAGTATTATATGCGATGTAAATGAATTTATGGAGTATTTTGAGATGACAAATTTTTAGTTGAGTTGTGGAATTAAATTGAATTGTGTTGACTTGAGTTCTTTTGATGGTTAGGAGTTGTGGAAACAATTATTGAAAGTGTTTTTACAGGTTTTTGAAGAACTGTTTTCTCAAAATACAGACGGCAAAAACATTTAATTGAAGTTTCAAAATTAGACGGCTCTCTGCCGAAATTTTTCCAAAATTTACGGAAAATTAAAAATGGACAAAAATTTTTACTAGTTTTAAAACTTTAATTAAATGTTTTTGCTGTCTGTATTTTGAGAAAACAATTCTTTAAAAACCTATAAAAACACTTCCAGTAATTGTTTCGATAACTCCCAACCATCAAAAGAACTCAAGTCAACACAATTCAATTTTATTCCAAAACTCAACTAAAAATTTGCCATCTCAAAATACTCCATAAATTCATTCACTTCGCATATAATACTTCATTTACAAATACAGATCTTAATTTACAAAAAGAAAATTTAAAATATCATTGTTACAATTTATTATACAACTGCTCAACTTTACATTGATACATAAGACATTATAATATTTACATCAAATAACTACAAGGTATAATTAAATATCCGTACAAAAGATCGATGAAGGCCTTGCCAATTCAGCAGCTCACTCTGCTGCTTTATCCTTGCTCTTATTTGCGACAGCAAAATAAGCTATCGTTGACTATAAAAGTACTCAGTGGTGCACAATAAAAATTTGAAATGCAGTACATAAAATATTTATTGATAAATCACAATTTAAATATTTCACAATCACATTTCACAAATTATCAAAACTCATTATAGCACAACTTTGGTCAAATAATTTAATAAATATAGTATTGCCAATTCACACGTAACTTAAGCCATGACACAAAATTTCCGATCAATGCCGTGTTGTACACCACGATAAAGCTATCTACAACCCCACTAATCAAAGTCAATGAGGGAGATGGCTAGCTAGCTAATGAATACTCATCCTATCTACAACCTCAACTGCGAAACCAGAGAGGGAGGAAAATAATCGATCTCAACCCATAAATGGAGGCAGAATAATAAGGCATTGTCATACTAAGTGTGAATTAGAAATCAATTTAGAACAATTTATTCAAATACTGCATACAAAATCAAATCAATTTTCAAAGTTATAAAATGGCAACACAAAAGTTCTTAAACTCATAATTAATACAGAAATTTCATAGTACATACTAAATCAAATTTTTAATGAGAAAATGTTTAAATAAGGTTTATTATGCACAAACCTAACGTGATTCGCCTCTAGGCCTTAACTTAGTCCCTTAGACCTTTCGGGTCTTTTTCAGCTTCTCTTTGAAATTCAACCACCCAATTCATTCACTTTCCTTTCAAACTTTCTTGATCAATCTTCCTTTCTAGTTGCCCATACAAGGTTTAATTATGGAACTTGCAATTTCTATGGCTAAATTTTGGTTTCTTCAAGCTCAAAAATGAGCTTTCATGGAGATTTAGAGAGGGAGAGGGTGAGAGAGAAGTGGGGCAGCAACAAGATGAAGAAAACAACTTTTTTTTTTCTTTTCTTTATAAATTTTAACTTAATTACTACATAATTATCCCACATTTTTTTAATATTTAATGATTAAGTTTATTACATCATGCATGATGTCATGCATGATATAATAACATTTTCACTTTTTCTTTTTCTTCTCTTTTTTTTCATTTATTTTTCTTTAGTTCTTTAATTTAATTTTCAATTCCGAAATTTTCTTTTCTCCAATTTTATTTGACAGTTAGGTCAGGAGTCAGCTCTAGGGGTCAATTAACTAAATTGCCCCTTACCGGTTCGACCCTATTTGCAAATAATTCAATATTTCTTCCGGATACCTGACCTAATTATTTGACCAGCTTAATAATTCTTTTTTATGATTTTCTCTTTTCCACTGTGTTCGCAATAGTCCTAAGGACCGTAGTGTCACATTTTACGGTTCGAAATTTGAGTTTAAATTGACCTCGCAGTCCTTCTCGAGAAGGTCACCCATCGCTGTGACTCTCGACTCATTTAACTTCTTGTATTTTGTTTTTCTTATTTATACTTAACTAATTGACAATTACTAATTATTTGTGTTCAAGGTTTATCTAGTTGTCTTAGACGTGGTTCTAATTCTCTTAATTATTCGGATCAACACCGGTCACCGAAATAGTGAAATATACCAGGCTATACAAATAGGGGTGTTACATTTAATTCACTAAAAATGACTATAATTTAGCATTGACACATCAATGGCACTTCCTAGCACAAACCCCATAATTTTCAAACACTAAAGTTTGTAATTTTCCCTAATCCTACCATTTCATTACTTTCATTCATCAACCCACTGTCAATTCAAGCTAAATAAACCTCAAATGATCATAATTTAACACTACACACACCAATTTCACTCTCTAACACCAAAACCCAATTTCCCCATGAACCCTAATCTTCCATAATTCAATTTATGCAATTCCATGAAATCTTACTACTCCCAATCATGCATACTACTTCAATTTAACTTAGATTTATCATTAGTTTAACTAAAATACATAAAAACCCTAATTTTCCCTAAGTTGGCCAAAACCCTAGTTTAGATTTCCATACATTTTTCCTTTCAATTTCTCATGTTATTTCATCACACCCAAACTTGATTTAAAGCATACTTGGTAAATCAAGCAAGAAAGAGAGAGTTTACCTCACTTGATGATTTTTCCCACTTCCAATCTCTTCCAAATCTTGTTCCTCTTCTAATCTCTTGTTTCCCCTTGCTTTTAATCTCTAAATCAAAGATTAATTTGATGTTCTCTACCAACTAGATGGAAAACCCATGGAGGAAAAGCAAGGAATTGAGTTTTTGAGAATGGGTGTCAATGGAGAAAGAAGGAAGAAGAAGAAGGGAAGAAATAGAGAAGGAGAGAGAGTGGGTGGTAACTAAATGGGAAAGAAAGTGAAGAAATGGCTTTTTAATTTGTCTTATCTTTTATACATATTTATTCCCAAAATTAGTTTATTTCAATTAAAAATTTTAATTGTGTCAAAAATGTCATAAAACTTACAATTTTATTTCCTTTCTTTTCTTTTTATATTTACACTAAATTTTCCTCAATATTTCTTCATAATTCAATAATTTATTTTTATTTAATTAAATTGACCTTTTAGTAAAAAAAAAAATCAACTCTTAAAGTGAATTGACCAGAATACCCTTTATCGAGTCATAATCCCTCTTTTACAAAATACCTGGTGAATCCTTATATTTTTGGATCACTTGAATTTTATTATGTCTATCTTAATTATTTTTCTATTTATTTTTGGTCCTCAAGGTATCTTCGAATAGTACTAGTCACAGACCAAAAATGGTACTATTCATAACTCGGAGGTTCGGGGTGTTACAATTCTCCCCTCCTTAAAAATAAATTTCATCCTCAAAATTTACCTGGTCTCAGTCTCTGAATAGCTGTGGGTGCTGTCTCCTCATGTCCTCCTCATGCTCCCATGTAGCCTCTTGGCTTGAATGATGGCTCCACAGCACTTTCACTAGAGGTATTTGCTTGTTCATCAACTGCTTCACCTCATGTGCCAAGATCTTTATGGGCTCTTCATCATATGTCAGGTCTGGAATCACCTCAATCTCCTCTATTGGCAAAATGTGAGAGGGGTCTGATCTGTACCTCCTCAACATGGAGACATGGAAGACATTGTGAATCTTTTCCAACTTCGGAGGCAATGCAAGTCTATATGCCAATGGACCCACTCTTTCCAGAACCTCATATGGCCCAATGAAGCAAGGAGTTAGTTTCCCCTTTCTACCAAACCTCATGATCCTCTTTCATGGGGAAACTTTCAAGAACACCTTGTCACCCACACTGTACTGAATATCTCTTCTCTTTAGGTCAATGTAGGACTTCTGTCTATCCGTTGCAACTTTAAGTCTGTCTCTAATGAGCTTAATCTTTTCTTCCATCTGCTGCACTAATTCTGGGCCAATAACTTCCTCTCGCCCACTTCATCCCAACATAAGGGAGTTCTACACTTTCTGCCCATAAAGTGCTTCGTATAGAGGCATCACGATGCTTGATTGATAACTGTTATTGTAGGCAAATTCAATTAAAGGCAAGTATGTGTCTCAACTCCCTTCAAACTCAATCACACAAGCCCAAAGTATATCCTTCAAAATCTGAATGATCCTTTCAGATTGGCCGTCTGTTTGTGGATGGAATGCTGTACTGAAGTTCAATCTAGTTCCTAGGGCTTTTTGGAGACTACCCCAAAATCTAGAAGTGAATCTTAGGTCTCTGTTTGACACAATAGACATTAGCACTCCATGTAACCTCACCACATCATCAATGTACAGTTTGGCCAATCTTTCCAGGCTGTAATCCATCCTCACTGGTAAAAAGTGTGCAAACTTGATTAATCTATCAACAATAACCCAAACTGCATCATGATTCTTTTTTGTATGTGGAAGTCCTGTCACGAAATCCATAGTGATTCTTTCCCATTTCCACTCGGGAATTGGCAATGGCTGTAGTAACCCTGCAGGCACTTGGTGTTCTGCCTTTACTTGCTAACAAGTTAGGCATTTGGCAACATATTCTGCAATGTCTTTCTTCATTCCTCTCCACCAATAGTGCTCTTTCACACTTTTGTACATTTTGGTTCCACCAGGGTGCATTGCAAATGTTGAATCATGTGCTTCCTTTAAAATGGTCTATTTTAGTTCAACATTCTTAAGAATGCACATTCTACCCTTATATAATAACAAGCCCTCATCGTTTACTAATAATTCTGGTTTCTTGCCATCCCAAGCCTCTTCCATCAACTTCACATACTTATCATCCTTCTGTGCAACTGCTTTAATTTGTTTTGCCAGCATTGGCTTCACTTGCCAAGTAGCTACCATCTGACCATCTTCATTAATCTCCAAATTAGCATGCAATGCCCTTAACTCATGCAAAACGAACAATGGAGAAACCCTCAAACCAGCTATAGTCTTGCGACTTAAAGCATCAGCTACAACATTAGCTTTTCTAGACTGATAGTCTATCAAAAAATCATAATCTTTTATTAGCTCTAACCATCTCCTCTGCCTCAAATTTAACTCCTTTTGTGCACCCAAGTACTTCAAACTTTTATAATCTATGTATATATAATATCTCTCCCCATACAAGTAATGTCTCCAAATCTTCAAGGCAAAGACAATGGCTGTCAGCTCCAAGTCATGCGTAGGATAATTCCTCTCATGCGGTTTAAGCTGGAGTGAAGCTTAGGCAATGGCATTCTTATCTTGCATCAACACATAGCCCAATCTATTTTGAGAAGCATCACTGTATATGGTATACTCCTTACCCAAAGTGGGCAAGTTTAAGACTGAAGCCTCAGTTAAACGCCTCTTTAACTCATCAAAACTTTCTTGGCACCAATCAATCCACTGAAATTTTACATCCTTCCTAAGTAGCTTAGTCAATGGAGATGCTAGCATGGAGAATCCCTTTATAAACCTTCAGTAATACCCGGCTAAACTAAGGAAACTCTGAACTTCCATGACATTTCTAGGTGGCTTCCAATTAAGAATGGCTTCTACTTTGCTAGGATCGACCTGGATACCCTCTGCAGATACAATATGCCTAAAAAATGTAATCTCCTTTAGCCAAAACTCACATTTCGATAGTTTGGCATACAACTGCTTCTCACTCAAAGTCTACAATACTATCCTCAAGTGCTTGTCGCGTTCCTTTGCATTCTTTGAGTACACTAAAATATCATCAATGAAAACCACAACAAACTGGTCCAAATATGACTTGAAGATAGTGTTCATCAGGCCCATAAAAGCAGCTGGAGCATTAGTCAAAATGAATGGCATTGCCATGAACTTATAGTGGCCATACCGAGTCCTAAAGGCAATTTTAGGAATATTTTGCTCCTGCACCCTCAACTGGTAGTAGCCCGATCCCAAGTCAATTTTGGAGAATACAGTTGCACCCTTCAACTGATCAAACAAATCATCGATCTGTGACAGAGGATATCTATTCTTTATGGTTCCTTATTCAACTGTCTGTAGTCTATGCATAGGCGGAAAGTACCATCCTTTTTCTTCACATATAATACTGGTGCTCCCCAAGGTGACACACTAAGGCGAATGAAACCCTTATCTAACAATTCCTGCAATTGCACCTTCAACTCTTTCAACTCAGCAGGTGCCATCCTATAAGGAGTGATGGAGATTGGCTCCACACCAGGCATAGTCTCAATTTCAAACTACACCTCTCTTTCCGGAGGCAATCCCGATAATTCTTCGGGAAAGACATTCAGAAAATCCCATACCGTAGGAATATCTTTAAGATCTAAACTCCCCACCTGAGTGTCTATCACATGAGCTAGATTAGCTTCACATCCCTTTCTAATCATCTTTCTAGCAAGTGCAGCTGAAATGATATTGGATGGCAATAACTGCCTCTCCCCATGTATCACTACGCCTGCATACTCGGGAAGACCAAAAGTGATTGTCTTCAGTCTATAGTCGATTATGGCATGATGCCCGGCTAACCAATCCATACCCAATATGATATCATAATCTCGGAAGGGCATGTCAATTAAGTCTGACAGGAATGTATGTCTTTGGATCACCAAAGGACAATCCTTATACAATTTGTTCACCCTAACCTCTTGTTCTAAGGGACTAGTCACTTGCACATCATAATCCATTTTCAAGCAAGGAATGGCAACAGAACATGCAATACTGGCACTAGCATAAGAATGTGTAGAACTAGGGTCAAACAGCACATATATATCTCTATCAAAGATGGAGAAAGTACCAGCCACAACATCTAATCTCTCAGCTTCCTCCCTCTGGCGCATGGTGTACACCCTGACTGATGCACCACTCTGCTCTGGTTGGCTCGCTATGCCCTGGCTACCAGAAGTGTTACCTCTACCCCTGCCTCAGCCTCTACTAGCTATCTGTTGTCCTCTAGAAGTAGAACCTTGAACAGATCCCTTAGTGGTAGTAGGCGGCCTAGACCTACGAGCACTAGTGAAATCTCTAGCAAAATGCCCACTTCCACCACAGTTGTAACAGGCTCCTATGGCCTTATAACATACACCTTCATGATTCCTGCCACAAGTTTCACAGGTACGAGCAGGAAAGGAACCTCTAGATGTCAGCCATCCGGATCTAGGTGGCCTCTACCCTAAGAATCTTCCCCTACTAGATTCTTTGTTACTTGGTCCCCCAATGCTTTTCCTCTTACCCAAATTATTACTTGGACTCTGACCTGTAGGCTTACTGCTCTTCTCTTTTTCAGTGGTTCCTTTCTCAGACGCCCCTTCCAGTTCTATCCTTTCCAATTCAAGGGCCTGTGATATCAACCCAGAGAAGTTGTCATGTCAAAACCCAACAACTTGCAATCTCAAACTAGGCCTCAAACTGGCCTCAAACCTTTTGCAACTGTCTCTACTGGTAGTGAGTAGGCTTTTAACATAGTGGCTGAGGTAAGAAAAGTCTCTCTCATACTCGGTTATAGTCTTGTTCCCTTGCTTTAAACTGAGAAACTCCTATAGCTTCATATCCATATAGGTATCAGGAATGTACTTCTGTCTAAACTCCCTCAGAAAGGCATCCCATGTCAGCACTGGCGGCTCAACCAAACTGTGGGGAATGGTCTTCCACCACTCATATGCATCTCTATGCAGTAGGGAAATTGAATATTCAAACTTTAACTCATCTGTGCAGTGTAATTTCTTGAAGACCCTCTCCATCCGTTCTAACCATTGCACAGCTACCAATGGGTCCACTGTACCCTTGAACTCTTTTGCCTCATACTTCATTAACTTATCATATTGTCTAGCTGGGGATGGTGGTTTCACTGGAGGTGCTTGCACAGGAGCTTGGACTGGTATATTGCCAGCCATTTGCTAAAATAGTGCAGCCATCTACTGAGCGAACTGAGTAGGAAACTGCATGGGTGGGATAGGTGTAGCTGACCCACTGGCATTTTGAGGGGCTGGGGCCTCCCCCTGTACCTCAGCTGCTACTGATTGCTCTACTGTGTGATCCCCTCTTCCATACTGCATCACAACGAATTCTACTCCCTGGACAACTAAAACATGGAGATTTCCCTCTATTAGTCCATATTTATGATGTAATGCACTATATGTATCAATTAATGACAGTTGAGTAGTTGTACTTATCAAAATTTTTGAAACATGCAATTTCAAAACTTTTATAAAAACTAAAGCTCTGATACCACTAAAACATGTAACACCTTATCCCTGGTAAGGCATGACATGTTCCCGTAGCATACCTAATGAATTACCGATAACCCATTAGTTATGCTACAAAGGATTTTAAAACAAATCATAGCCTTTTATGTAACACCCTCCCGGTAGCAACTCCGTACATTCTACTGTTCCGGTGACCGGTGTCGGTCCGGACAGCTAGAACGTTCGGAAAAATATTTAAACTAAAGTGAGGAACCATAATTAACTCAAATATTAATAAGAAAAATTTAGTAAAAATTTTAGAAATAAAATACAACCAAGTCAAATGAGCCGGTGCCCAAGCGATGGGTAACAGGAGAGAAATTGCGGTTCTCGCAACGAGGAGCCCTAGACCCGGGGAAAAAATTCATAAAATAATTTTTGGGACTCCAGAGAAGGGTCATTGAGGTTCCTATGGCATTAGAATGCCAAGAAAATATTTAGAAAAAATTTCCAATCGGTACAGACAATTTTGACCCGTGAAGCCAAACGGAGGGCATTTTGGTCATTTCGCCTTCAGAGGTGATTTTTGGCCGACTTGTCCAGTTGAGTAAATAATTATTATGACATAAAATATGAATAAACATCACTAAAAATTGAATTGAAAATGAGTAGAGAAAAGAAGAAAAGAAAATAAAGGAAAATGCTTAGTTATGACATAAGGTGATGCCATTTAAAAGCTCTCCACCAATCACCATGAGACAACCATTTAATAAACAAATAAAAATGAGAAAAATGAGTCAAAGAAAATGAAAAGTCCATCTTCTTCTCCAGCATTCTCCCGTCCAACCCTCACTTTCTCCATTTCCTCTCAAATTCTTTCATTTTCCTATCATTAAAACACCATTTCAAGCTTCCAAATCATTACTTTCCTTCACAAAAATAGTTGGCAGCCTTGATAAACCTCCATAGCCAGCCATAAAACCCAAGGAAAGTGGGAAGAAAGGTGAAAAGAAAATCTGGTTGGCAGCCCTACAAAGAGGTTAGTGCACCTATCTACTTCAAACTTTTATTTTCCATGTTAGTAACTTAAATTGAGTAAGAAATTGTAACTTAAATGAACAAAAATTATGTGTATACATACTAGGGATTTTGGCAGCCCTATGGGAGGAGTGGGTTTGATAGTTTTGATGGACTTAAAGAGGACTAGAGATCATATTTGAAGTACATAATTATGTGGATAATGACTTAACTAGTTAACTAGGGTAACTAGTGTGAAATGGAGATGGGAATTAGGGTTTTGAGAAGTGAAATTTGGATTTAGCTTATGAAATTGTGAAAGAACATTATAAGGGTCAATTAGTGACCATTTTAGGTATGTTGACCATGAATTGGACTGAAAAATAGTATAGCCAAGTGAATGTGTAGGCTGCCTTGTTAGTGCAAAGTGGTAGTGAAAATTCAGTCCACTTGGACTGCCATATCTTGGGCTGTGTTAGTCCAATTGATGTTTGGACAATTGGACATGAAACTAGGCTTATAATGGCACATTTTTGCTGAAGAAACTATGCCCAAAAGACCAAAGCAAGAGGACTAAAAGTTGGCCCCAATCCGGACACCCTGCAACACCTGCTTAAATGACTAACTGAACAGTATCTGTTCATTTGGCCATAACTCACTGTAGATTTGGTCAATTGACCTGAAATTTTTACAGCAACAAGTTAAGACATATAAAAAAAACTTTCATGAAGAAACCTACCCCAAATTATGACCAGAACCAAATCAAATCATTGAGCAAAGTGAAGTTTACTGTACTGAGATTTCCAGAATTTTCATTTGAGCAGCAATGTTTGGAGGACTATAACTCTCTCTAGAAAACTCGGATTTAGGCGATTCTTGAACCGATGGAAACCTAAGGCATAGTAGAACATTTCATATGAAGAAAGTTAGACCAAATTAGGAACTTAACTTGATCAAATTACTGACCAAAGTTGGATCAAAATCTGCGTAACCCATGATAGCGGCATGAGCGATTGCACGTGAACAGTAAACTTATTTTGGCCATAACTTGAGCTACAAAACTCCAAATGGAGTGATTCAAAAAAAGAAATTCAACTACACAAAATAAGGAACATTTTCTATGAAGGAAGTTTTGTCAAATTCCAACAGTAAATCGACCAATGAAACAGTGCGACTTCGGAGCACCAAAACCGAAAATTGGCAATTTTGCCAAAATGACCTAAGCTTTGAGAAAGTGACCAAGACCAACAAGTTTTAAATGAAAAATGTAGTATGTTTGAAGTGTCAAAGTCAATGTACATATTTTCTATGCAAAAGTCAACATTTTAGTTGACTAATGAAGTGAATAGTGACATGAAAACTTGAAATAAGCTTGGAAATGGATTTGGTAATTGATTCCAACAAGTTTTAAATGCAAAATGTGGTACATCGGGAGTGTTAAAACCAATGTACCTATTGTCTATGCAAAAGTCAACATTTTTGTTGACCAATGAGGTGAATAGTGACACCAAAACTTGAAATTCAAAATTTGAAATTAGAAATGCATCTAGGGGACTTTAAATTGCAATTGGCAATTAATACTAGTAAATGTAAAACTCAAAATGTGGGATCTTGGTGTAATTAGAATTAATATATCCATTAAGTATAAAAAGGTCAACATTTTGGTTGACTAGTATGGTGAATAGTAATCAAAATGATTAGTGAATTAAGATGAAGACCTAGAACCAATTCTAAGCTTAAATGCTTAGAATTGTATGAAAAATATGGACTATGCATCCTAGTCAAAATTGTTAAAAATAAATTTAGGCCATAAATTTGAAATCCATGAAATATTCATGGATTACTTGAAACATGAAAAATAAGTCACCTAATTGATGTGAATAGATAGTTAGGGCATATATGCCCATCACAAATGGAATTCATAAAATATTAGTAACTCAACTTGAAATATAAAAATTTGTAATTACATAAGTAGACTCTTGAATGTATAAATGAGAAAGGAAAAATATTTTGAATACAATGGTACATGTGAACCATTGTTTAGAATTGGGATCAATATGAATAACATAATGAATGGATAAATAAACCATATTAATGTATGAATGAGACATTAGTTCTCATTATTGTAAAGAGGATAAGTATTTTGAGTACAATGGTATAAAAGGATAATTGATGTGAATTGTGATCATATAAATGATCAAATGAATGTATGAATTATGATTGAAATTTATCATGAAATAATGAAGTCATAAAGCACAATATATTAATATTTTAAAGTATCAAATGCCCTAGTATACCTAACAAGATTGGTTTGGATAGTTTGGCATGCCAATAGGGTATTGTTTTAGCAGTACTGCGAAAGGCTTTATGCCTGTATTCATGGCTTTATGCTCGTATTCATGGCTTTTATGCCCGTATGCATGGCTTTTATGCCCGATTATGTGATATCATGGCTTTTTAGCCATACTGACTGCATACATGGTAGACGTTCTGCGTCCCATGGTATGACGGCCCGAGGCATCGCGGTGTCCAGTGCCAACGACCCATTATCCAGTCCAGTCGTCTAGTATAGGTTACTTGGGCAGTCAATTAAAGTATTATTCAATTCAGGCAGCTAAGTTAAGTTAAGTATAATGAAAATCCAGTACAATTAAATTAAGTATTGAATGAATAAGCAAAAGAGATTAGCAAAAGAAACATAACAAAAATATAAATTACAGAACCGTACAGACTTGAAATACAATACAGATAGAATAAATTATATACCTGCTAGTATTACTGAAAAGTTATAAAATAAGCACTTCCAAAGAGGAACAAACTAGTATATAAGATCGTTGATACTAGAAATACCATACCAAATTAAATTGATTCTTGAGTATCTGAATTATCATTTATTTCTTTCTTTACTTGTATATATTATTTCTGATTATATTATTGCACCACTAAGCAGAAATGCTTAGCGCGATGGAATTGCTTCCTCGTGCAGGTACTGAAGGTAAAACCAGATGGTATCGATCGAGATTTTTGGAGTCCAGATCTGCAGAAGTGTCAGAAGAGTTCAAGATTGTCACCTCCTCAGCAATGCATGTAGATAGGACTCATTTTATACATGTTATGTATATTGTTCATTTCTAGCACATTGTAAATTATTTGTATATCTTGTACAAAATAAACTCATGTAATTAACCTATGAATTATGGAAGCTATTCAAAGTAAGTATTTTAGTATGTGAATTGAATTTGAGTTATAATGAGATTATACTTGTGAATATTGAGATATTGAAAATCTAATGAGATTTCTGAGAAATCTGGATACTGTATTGAGATACATTATGTTTGAAAATTTTTGAGACTATTAAGTTTGAGAAATTGAGTATATATTGAAATTGTCTTTGGCAGGTTAAGAATCATAGTCCAAATTACAGCCGACACTTTGTCGGATTATCGTTAAAATTTTTGAAATTTCCAATTTAGTTAGATTTTGATAAAAGTAAAAATAGCCTAAATCTTCAATAAATTTTTTGAATAAATAAATCCAGGACTGTAATGAAATCAGATAAAATAGAGTGCTCCGGCACACTGAGTGGCATAACTTGCTCGGCTACACTGTAGTCGGGTAAGGGGTGTCACATTTTATCTTATCAATTCTTTTATGGAAAACTGCATGAGAATAGTTAAAATTCCATGTATACATTCATTAGAAATAATGATAGACTAAATATTGCAAAAGTTATATTTTCATAAGTCTCAAAATAAAATACAAATAGTTACAAATTCAAAATACTTTAGCAATGCAGTACTTTTTAATACAAACTGCTCAATGTCTGTACATCCATACATATAGGTACAAAATATATCCAAAGGAATCACAAGGGTATACCTAACATAAATACCCACAATCAATACCAAAATAATACTTCTAAGTCTCTCACTCGGTAGCCTTCTCGTTTCCCTTACCTGCGACAGCATAAAGAAGCTATCGCTGAGTATATCACTCAGTCGGGCACAACTAATAACTTTAAAACTTAAGGTAAAACATAATTTGTCAAAGCATAACAAATCACATTTTTCTTAAGCATGAAAACTTCACAATAATTCTAAGTCCATAAGATCCATTTATTGGAATAACATTTCGAATGAGAAATCACACTTCATAAATCACAATTCACAAAGCATTAGTGTTGCCAACATCAACACATAGTTTAGGCCATGATACAAAATTTCATGATCAGTGCCGTGTTGTACACTACGAAAAAGCAATCTCAACCTCACTAACCATTATTAATGAGGGAAGGGCTAGCTAGCTAATGAGTACTCATATAGTCTTACCCCGTTAACCGTTATTAATGGGAGGCATAATCAATATCAATTATGAACCTCAAGTAGCCATTACTACTGGGGAGTTCTGAAAGGGACTGTTATGCTAACTGTGGTTTCAAAACAGTTTTTAAAGATTTCCCACTCAACAATCACATTTTTAAACCAATAAACACATTTAAATTCATCATAATATCCATATAAAGGTGGCAACACCCAAATTTCTTAAATACAAGAGAAAAACCATATTTCAGTCAAAGTAAACTTGTTCAAAGCAAACTCATTCAAATAAACACATTCCAAGCAATTTACATGTTTAAAAATGAAGAAAAGGTTAGTTATGCACAAACCTTCAATAATTCTCCTTCTTTGTTACCTACTTCTCCTTGTCCGTTCCAACTTTTTTTTTCTACTGAAAATACACAAATAGAATACCTCAATACCAATCTCAATTGCTACCAAGAACTCATTACATGCATGTCTAATGCATCCCAATTTAGCTTTGAAAATTTTAGAATATTTTGGTTTTGGGACAGATTGGTGCCCCAATCTTTGAACCCAATTTTTACCTAGTTTTGATCATAATTTGGTGAGGTGTTCTTCATGAAAATCATTCATTTAGGTCCTAAATTAATTTTCCTTTTTGAATCGCCTAATTCGAAGCTGTGTAGCTCAAGTTATGACCAAAAAACAATTACTATTCACGTCACTATTCATCCTGTAGATTTAGTTCTGGCAGATTTATTGATCCAACTTCGTTCAGCAATTTGATCAAGTTAAGTCCATAATTTTGTATAATATTCAAAATGTGCTACGATGTCTTAGATTTCCATCGGTTCAAGAATTACCTAAATTGGAGTTTTCTATAGAGAGTTATGGCCATGCAAAGTTTACTATTCATATGGTAAATCTGCAAATTTCCAAATTTCTGTAGATTCAGTGATTCAAATTTGCTCATAAATTTGATTGGGTTAAGTCCCTAATTTGGCCTCAAGTTCCTCATATGAAATGTTCTACTATGTCTTAGGTTTCCATCGGTTTAAGAATCGCCTAAATCGGAGTTTTCTAGAGAGAGTTATGGCAATGCAAAGTTTACTGTTCATATGGTCAAATTCTGCAGGTTCCAGAATTTTCTCCCATTTCAAGGCTCATTTTAGGTAGCTTAAGTTCGTTTTCGGGGCAGGGTGTCTTCATGAAAATTCTAGCCCTATGTCTTAAGTTTTGTTTCTAATTATTTTCACACCAATTGGAGTTATGTAGCTCAAGTTATGGGCTTCCAAACACACTAAATTCAGTGTACAAAATTATGCCCTAAGTTCAATTTTTTCATTTCTTCAATTACTTCCATTAACCAACCTCAATTCACATTTAATTTAACCAAAATGACAATAATTTAGCATTGACACATCAATGGCACTTCTTAGCACAAACCCCATAATTTTCAAACACCAAAGTTTGGAATTTTCTCTAATCCTACCATTTCATTACTTCCATTCATCAACCCACTGTCAATTCAAACCAAATAAACCTCAAATGATCATAATTTAACACTACACACACCAATTTCACTCTCTAGCACCAAAACCCAATTTCCCCATGAACCCTAATCTTCCATAATTCAATTTATGCAATCCCATGGAATCTTACTACTCCCAATCATGCATACTACTTCAATTTAACTTAGATTTATCATCAATTTAACTAAAATAGATAAAAACCCTAATTTTCCCTAAGTTGGCCAAAACCTTAGTTTAGATTTCCATACATGTTTCCTTTTCAATTTCTCATGTTATTTCATCACACCCAAACTTGATTTAAAGCATACTTGGTAAATCAAGCATGAAGGAGAGAGCTTACCTCACTTGATGATTTTTCTCACTTCCAATCTCTTCCAAATCTTGTTACTCTTCTAATATCTTGTTTCCCCTTGTTTTTAATCTCTAAATCAAAGATTAATTTGATGCTCTTTACCAACTAGATGGAAAACCCATGGAGGAGAAGCAAGGAATTGAGTTTTGAGAATGGGTGTGAATGGAGAAAGAAAGAAGAAGAAAGAAAGAAAGAGAGAAGGAGAGAGTGTGGGTAGTAACTAAATGGGAAAAAAAGGGAAGAAATGGCTTTTTAATTTGTCTTATCTTTTATATATATTTATTTCCAAAATTTGTTTATTTCAATTAAAAATTTTAATTGTGTAAGAAATAACATAAAACTTACAATTTTATTTCCTTTCTTTTCTTTTTATATTTACGCTAAATTTTCCTCAATATTTCTTCATAATTCAATAATTTATTTTTATTTAATTAAATTGACCTTTTGGTAAAAAAAAATTAACTCTTAAAGTGAATTGACCAAAATGCCCTTTATCGGGTCATAATCCCTTTTTTACAATTTACCTGGTGAATCCTTATATTTTTGGGTCACTTGAATTTTTATTGTGTCTATCTCAATTAATTTTCTATTTATTTTTGGTCCTCAAGTTGTCTTTGAATAGTACTAGTCACGGACCAAAAATAGTACTATTCATAACTCGGAGGTTCGAGGTGTTATAGTGCCACATGTCATCCTGTGAAATTACCAAAATACCCTTGTGCCTTAATTTGTCGTTCTCAATCCAAAATAATTATTTCTCTTTTTCTAATCAATTTATATCAAATATAAATTAATTAATTAATCTCTATTAATTAATTTCTCATAATTAAATTCATATTTAAATACTTTAAATATAAATTTATTTATACTATACATCCAATAACCTAGATTTAGTTTCAAGCCGTGCTAGGGACTTTGCAATCTAATTGCAAACCAAACCTATTTAATTAATCAATTAAACTCTTTAACTAGTTAATTAAATCACATTTAACTTGGTGCTTACTTGTGTATGTGTGTGACTCATTAGGCTCATTACTAATTGGCAATGAGATATAATATTAACTCTTAATATCATCAGAACTCTTTCTTACCATAAATGATTTCTCTAAATCATTTTAGGCACCTCATAGACTATGGTTAACACCTAGCATAGCATGCCATAACCACCCAATTAGTAATAAGGTTTACTTTAAATGAACCTATAATCATATGTTACCATGCACTAGATCGAGTTGGAGTCATGGTTTATGTCAAACCCCATTTGCTATGAATATTACGTTCTCTTTTAATTCTAGTTCTTGATTAAAAAGATTTTCTCATTAGAAACTATTTTCTGATTAAATCTATCTGTCCTGGCCAGGAACTTGAAACATCAAGAACAATTAAATGAACATAGGATTTTATCCCTATTTACTTAGGGTAATGGATTCCATCTTGATCAACACCTACCTCCATATATAACTAGTAGAAGCCAACACATGCCCATATACCCATACAACCACTTATATATAAGATAACTGTGCTATCTCAGGTCTAAAGATTATATGCACTGATATGATTTATGACAATGCATTGATAAGAGTAAACTCCATGTGCTTATCATAAGTGTCACTGGTTTGGCCTACTTATCATGTATAAGTGTCTATCATATTTGTTATATGGTATGAGACTCACCATTGCATCTTATTTATATCTCATATAAATACATTGGGAACAAATATGAATACAATATTTCTAGATAAGTTATGTCCTTATTGTGAAGTATCCTCGATTGTGAACCAATTTATGATACTTTGTGCTAGAAATACTATCACTCATATTCTTAACAACTTAAGAATAGAATTTCTAACAAAATATCAATGGACCTTTTCTATTACACATAAATATATTATATAAATAGAAAAGTGAAAATGCCTTTTATTAGTAAAACATGTATAAGATACATACTAAATGATATGCTCTAGGGCATACTACTAATAATCTCCCACTAGCATTGGAGCCATTTATTACAATATCTTAGACCTATCTTCTCAACATGTCGGTCTAACTGAACTTGTGACATAGGCTTAATGAATGGATCAATTGGATTTTTAGCTGATGCTATTTTCTGCATGGCTATATCGCCTCGCCCAACTATCTCTCTGATAATGTGGTAGCGCTTTTCTATTTGTTTGGATTTCTAGTGAGACCGGGGTTTCTTATATCTAAACAGCTTCTTTTAGAGCATCTGATGTAGCAATATACTCGGCCTCTGTATTGGAATCTACAGTCGTACTCTGTTTGGAACTCTTCCAACTAACTGCACTCATTACAAATGAACACAAACCCAAAGTAGACTTTTTATCATTAATATCTGATTGAAAATCAGAATCAGTGTAACCATCCAATTGCAAGTCACCACCTCTATAAATCAAGAATAAATCCTTAGTTCTTCTCAAGTACTTAAGGATATTATTGACAGCTATCCAGTGTTCCAAACCTGGATTGGATTGATACCTGCTAGTCAACCTAACAGCATATGCGACATCCGGCCTAGTACACAACATTGCATACATCAAACTTTCAATAGCCGAAGCATATGGAATCCTGACCATTTTATTTCTTTCTTCAAGTGTCTTTGGAGACATCTCTTTAAAAAGGTGGATACCATGTCTCACTAGTAAGAATCCTCTCTTGGAATCATGCATGTTAAACCTCTTTAATACCTTTTCCAAGTATAGACTTTGGGATAAATCAATTATTCTTTTCGCTCTATCTCTATAGATGTGAATCCCAAGAATGTAGGTTGCCTCCCCTAAGTCTTTCATGGAGAATGTATTTGACAACCATACCTTTACAGTTGTTAACATACCTGTGTCATTACCCATCAACAAAATGTCATCCACATATAAGATAAGGAAAGTGACAGCACTATCACTAACCTTCTTATATACACATAGCTCATCCTCATTTTTGATAAAACCAAATGACTTAATGGCTTCATCAAAATGGATGGTCCAACTCCTTGAAGCTTGTTTAAACCCATAAATGGATCGCTTTAACTTGCGCACTTTGGAACCATCTTGAGAATTAAAATCACTAGGTTGTTCCATGAAAATGTTTTCTTCAATGCATCGATTGAGAAAAGCTGTTTTGACATCCATCTGCCAAATCTCATAATCATAGTATGCAGCTATTGCTGTAACACTCCTCGCCCAACTACAGTGTAGCCGAGCAAGGCATGTCACACTCGGTGCCGAAGTACCCTATATTATCTTACTTTATTCTTTTAATAATTTGATCTCGTTATATTTTATACCGATTATTTTTTGACGGAGAAACTAACAGAGTTTCCCCTATTTTATTATTGTTTGATGTATTTTACTATTCACCTATTTGAAAATTTCAATAATATTTTACAATAAAAATCTCTTTCATGCTCATCATATTCATCTCACATTCAATTCTTGTAATTCCCATACTCATTTGTAAAAATCTATTCATACTCAATTCATATGTGACATTCTCAAATTACATAAGCAAAATTTTCAAATTTCCTTAATTTACATAATTTACAAAATAATTACATAAATTCATAATTTACATGATCTATAAATTAATTACAGTTCCATAATCTATATTTCAACATACAATTCATAGTTTACATTATAAATAATAACTAATTATAATGTACAAAATACATAATATTATCTATATGGGCCCTATCTACATGCATTGCTAAGAAGGTAACAACCTTGAATACTCTGTAGATCAAAACTCCAAAATCTTTATTTGGTATTCGCTGGGCTTTAAATTCAGTACTTGCGCAAGGAAACAAAGCCATCGCGCTAAGCATTGCTGCTTAGTGGTGCAATAATATAATAAGAAATAATATATACAAATAAAAATAATTGGAGCATATTTTCTATACTCAAGAATTTTACTGGGTTTATATGAAATTTTCCATACAATATATCTTTCATCATTTATGTTGCTCTCTAGAATCACTTCTTTCATAAGTTTATAATAATCATTCATATAATGTACAAATAAATCTAAAATTTATACTTCTACTTATATTCTTATGAAAGTCACATTTGTAATGTTATTTAAGTTATAATTCTTCTACTAGTCTTCTTATCACTTCCTTGATACTTTCTAAGTTGTTTACAATCATTTCTTAATTTTTAAAATTTTTAGAACTAGTTTAATTTACTTCGAATCATTCTAAGGAATAAAATTTTGGAGCTAATCTAATTTATTTCAGAACTTCTTCTCATTTATTTACTTTCTAGCATTTTTAATTGCTAATATTCATAACTTATTTTAATAAATTAGACTGCCCAAGTAACCTACGACAGGCTGACTAAACTGGATAACAGGTCGTTGGCACTGGACACCGCCGTGCCTCGGGCCGTCATACCATGGGATGCAAAACGTCAACCACGTATGCAGTCAGTATGGCTAAAAGGCCATGATAACACATAATTAGGCATTAAGCCATGAGTGTAGGCATAAAGCCATGAATGGGTGCATAAAGTCATGAATACAAGCATAAAGCTATGAATAAAGGCATAAAGCCTTTCTCAGTACTGCTAAAACAATACCCTATTGGCATGCCAATCTATCTAATTTGACACACATGTCTAGGCAATACAAGGGCACATAATATCATTAAATATTAATATATTGTGTTTTATGACTTCATTATTTCATGACAAATTCCATAATTTATACAGTCATCATAATATTCATACGTTTCTTACATCATTCATATTGATCACAATTTACATTCAAAATATTTTTTCTTTCTCTCTTGATGGGAACCTAAATCCCAAATGACACTTTTATCACATTTATTCATTCAACAACCTTTTCATGTAAAGTACATTCCATACTTCAAGTTGTATTGCTAATATATTATGAACTCCATTGGTGTTGGGAGTATAAGTCTCAACAATCCATCTAGGTTAATTTCATTTCTTATTCAAGTGGTATCACTCATATTTTATTAGACCTACTAGTAATGGGAATATAAATCATAATTATATATTCACATAACTTAAATGTTTATTGAGTTATTTATGTAAATTACTATTTTTATTCCAAGTAATCCATGAACATTTCATGGATTCCAAATTTCATAACTTAATTTCCTCTACTAATTTAGTTCTTACACTTTGTGTCTTTGTATTACTATACACATTACTATTCACTCAAATTGTTGATTTTTTGATACATAATAAATTTATTGAACCTAAGTTCACCAAGATACCACATTTTGCATTCTAAAGTTATTGTTATTGGTTGCCAATACCATTTCAAAGCTTAGTGTTGGTTACATTACAATTTTCAGATTTCAAGCACTAAGTTTACTGTTCCATTGGTCATTTGTACAGTAGGAATTTGACAAAATTGTCTTTATGAAAGTTGTTCCTTATTATGTCTAGTTACATTTCCTTTTTTGAATCACTCCATTTGGAGTTTTTAGCTTAATTAATGGTCATTTTACCATAACTGGCCAGATTGACCTGTACCCAGAATTTCTAGGCAATTTGGTTCTGCCAGATTTGGTGACCTAAGTTGGGTTGGCAATTTGACTAGGTTATGGTCAGAATTTGGATTTGTATTCTTCATGAAAGTTGTAGGGCTATTCTCAGCTTTCTGCTGGTAAAGTTTCAGATCAATTGAACTTTTCTACACTGAGTTATGACCATTTGAACAAATACTGTTTATTTGGTCATTTTCTAGGGATAACATGTTGGTCACCCAAATTAGGATAATTTTTTGGTCAACTTAGTTTGGTTTTCTGGGCAGGGTTTCTTCTCTAAAATTGTGTCATTATGTGTTTAATTTCATGTCTAATTAGCCTTGCACCAAATTGAACCTACACAACCCAAGTTATAGCTGCCTAAACATGCTGGACTCACATCCGGACCTACAGGGCACTCAAGGCAGCACACCACATTCAATTTCAAGGCTACAATTACTTCCAATTTAGGGTTAAACTTCATCAAATGGTTACTAATTGACCATTACAACTCCAATTAACCATTCAAACACAATATCTCCAATTTTCATACTAACCCTAATTGATCAAATCTCATTCTCATGCAAACTCAAAAAAAAAAAAATTCAACTCCATTCAATTCCAATTCATATGTATACATTAATTGACATTAATATACAAAATTAATTACAACTAAACTATCCAAACCCTAACCTTCTCTTGGCTGCCACAATTCATACATACTTCTACATAAGTGTTTTATTCAATTTCTTAACAATTTCTCATTCACTTTAACTTCCTAACATGGAATAAGAAGAGAGATGTAAGAGTTAGCACTAACCTTTTTGAAACCAAACTTGAGCTTGTTATTCTTCAAGATTTCTCCGAGAACCATAATAATCATAATCAATTATAACTTCACTTTCCCAAATTAAATATCCAATAAAAATTCAAAAGCATTTCCCCTTAAATTGGACTAAACTCCTATCATAAATCTCAAATCCACAAACAATTAATACCCAATCTGGCAGCTTGTGCATTCAAATTTATATATAATGATCTAACCGTCAGATAAATCCCAAATTTTAACCATATATTCAAGACATCCCTATAAAATATCAATAAAAATTTTAACATCAAATCATCTCTAGATCATGAGATATCAAAGTATTCATTTAACCCTTCAAAATCTGAATTTTTATAGAAATCAGTCTCACTCAGATAGCTCATGCAAAATAATTTATATCTCATAAACCACAAGTCTAAAATTCACCAAATTTTAACACAACAGCCTCAACATCCCAAATATCATTTTTATTTTTAATTTTATAATCATCCTAACTATTTATTTTTCTCAAATTTCAGTAGCCAAAATTTAGAATTCAACCTACAGACAGCCTGTGTTCAACAATATATTTCTCCAAATCCAACAGTTGAACAATCATCAAATTTTAACCATAACTTCTAAACATATATACCTCAAACATATCCAAAAATATGCGGTACAAGTTGAGCCAAACTCACCTGGACGGAAGAGAAACATGCTTCCCTATTGAACCCTTGTTTCTGCTACTTTTCATCTCCTTCTCCTTCTTCCTTTCTTTCTTTCCTTTCCTTTTCTCTCTCTCTCTCTCTTGATTCGGCTGAAGAAGAAGAAACCAGAATTTTTCTTTCCAATTTTCCCTCATTTAACTCTTTTTAATTGGCTTGGTGAGTTCTGATTGGTGGAGAGTGCTTTGATGATATCATGTGATGTCATAATTCCTATTTTGTTTCATTTTTCTTTCCTTTTCTTTTCTACTCATTTTCAATTTAATTTGTAGCAATATTTATTCACATTTTATTTCATAATAACTATTTACTTAACTAGACAAGTCGGTAAAAAATCATCTCTGAAGACCAAATGACCAAAATGCCCTCCGTTTAGCTTATTGAGCCAAAATTGTCTGTATCGATCTAAAAATTTTCCTAAACCTTTTCTTGGCATTCTAATGCCATAGAAACCTCAATGACTCTTCTCTAGAAAACCAAAAATTATTTCATGAATTTTCTCCCAGGTTTAGGGCTTCTAGTTGCGAATACCGCAACTTCCCACAAGGTTACCCATTGCTAGGGCACCGGCTCATTTAACTTGGTTGTATTTTATTTCTAAAATTTTTTCTAAATTTTTCTTATTAATATTTGAATTATTTATGATTCCTCATTTTAGTCTAAATATTTTTCCATACGTTCTGGCTATCCAGGCTGACACCAATCACCGAAATAGTAGAATATACGGAATGGTTACAGTGGGGGTGTTATAACTCTTCCCCTCTAATTTAAATTTCGTCCTTGAAATTTACCTAACATAAGTAATCGAGTAACTGCTACCTCCTTATTTCTCCACCTTTCCAGGTTTTCATACTTCACTTTCTCCTTAGTCTCAATCCTATCTTCAAACAGTTCTGTACTCATCCTTTTTCATCTTAAATACAGTCTCCTTCTCATTTCCATTCGCTATCTCATTGTCTCTTCACTCTCTTATTCCATACCTTAACCTAAAATAAATGGGAAATACAGATCTGCAACAGTGTCAACTCGACTCTTATGAATGCAATGCATGATATGCAGTTTATCTAGGTCCAGAAACGCCTAAACCGCATTCTAATACCAATAAATGCAGCACCCCTCACCCGATTACAGTGTAGCCGAGTAGGGCATGTCACACTCGGTGCCGGAGCACCCTATCTTATCTTACTTTATTCCTTTAATAATTTGATCACGTTATATTTTATATCAATTATTTTTCGACGGAGAACCTAAAGGAGTTTTCCCTATTTTCTTATCATTTGACGTGTTTTACTATTCACCTGTTTGAAAAATTCAATAATATTTTACAATAAAAATCTCTTTCATGCTCATCATATTCATCTCACATTCAATTCTGGTAATTCACATACTCATTTGTAGAAATCTATTCATACTCAATTCATATGTAACATTCTCAAATTACATAAGCAAAATTTTCAAATTTCCTTAATTTACTTAATTTACAAAATAATTATATAAATTCATAATTTACATGATCTATAAATTAATTACAGTTCCATAATCTATATTTCAACATACAATTCATAGTTTATATTATAAATAATAACTAATTATAATGTACAAAATACATAATATTATCTATATGGGCCCTATCTACATGCATTGCTGAGGAGGTGACAACTTTGAATACTCTGCAGATCATAACTCCAAAATCTCTGTTTGGTATTTGCTGGGCTTTAACTTCAGTACTTATGTGAGGAAACAAATCTATCGCGCTAAGCATTGCTGCTTAGTGGTGTAATAATATAACAAGAAATAATGTGTACAAATAAAAATAATTGGAGCATGTTTTCTATACTCAAGAATTTTACTGGGTTCATATGAAATTTTCCATACAATATATCTTTTGTCATTTATGTTGCTCTCTAGAATCAGTTCTTTCATAAGTTTACAATAATCATTCATATAATGTACAAATAAATCTAAAATTTATACTTATACTTATATTCTTATGAAAGTCATATTTGTAATGTTATTTAAATTATAATTCTTCTACTAGTTTTGTTATCATTTCCTTGAACTTTTTATGTTGTTTACAATCATTTCGTAATATTTAAAATTTTTAGAACTAGTTTAATTTACTTCAAATCATTTTAAGGAACAAATTTTTGGAGATAATCTAATTTATTTCAGAACTTCTTCTCATTTATTTACTTTCTAGCATTTTTAATTGCTAATATTCATAACTTATTTTAATAAATTAGACTGCCCAAGTAACCTACGACAGGCTGACTAAACTGGATAACGGGTCGTTAGCACTAGACACCGCGGTGCCTCGGGCCGTCATACCATAGGACGCAGAACGTCAACCACGTATGCAGTCAGTATGGCTAAAAAGCCATGATAACATATAATCAGGCATTAAGCCATGAGTGCAAGTATAAAGTCATGAATGCGGGCATAAAGCCTTGAATACGGGCATAAAGCCATGAATACAGGCATAAAGCCTTTTGCAGTACTGCTAAAATAATACTCTATTGGCATGCCAATCTATCCAATCTGACACACATGTCTAGGCAATACAAGGGCACATAATATCATTAAATATTAATATATTGTGTTTTATGACTTCATTATTTCATGATAAATTTCATAATTTATACAGTCATCATAATATTCATACATTTCTTACATCATTCATATTGATCACAATTCACATTCAAAACATCTTTCCTCTCTATGGGAACCTAAATCCCAAATGACACTTTTATCATATTTATTCATTCAACAATCTTTTCATGTAAAGTACATTCCACACTTCAAGTTGTATTGCTAATATATTATGAATGAACTCCATTAGTGTTGGGAGTATAAGTCTCAACAATCCATATAAGTTAATTTCATTTCTTATTCAAGTGGTATCACTCATGTTTTATTAGACCTACTAGTAATGGGAATACAAATCTTAATTATATTCACATAACTTAAATGTTCATTGAGTCATTTAGGTAAATTACTATTTCTATTCCAAGTAATCCATGAACATTTCATGAATTCTAAATTTTATACCTTAAATTTCCTCTACCAATTTAGTTCTTACACTTTGTGTCTTTGTATCTCCATCAATTTAGTTCTTACACTTTGTGTCTTTGTATTACTATTTACATTACTATTCACTCAAATTGTTGACTTTTTGATACATAATAAATTTATTGAACCTAATTTTGCCAAGATACCACATTTTGCATTCTAAAGTTGTTGGTATTGATTGCCAATACCATTTCAAAGCTTAGTGTTGGTCACTTTACAATTTTCAGATTTCAAGCACTAAGTTTACTATTCCATTGGTCATTTGTATAGTAGGAATTTGATAAAATTGTCTCCATGAAAGTTGTTCCTTATTGTGTCTAGTTACATTTCCTTTTTTGAATCACTCCATTTGGAGTTTTTTAGCTTAAGTTATGGTCATTTTACCATAATTGGCCGGATTGACCTATACTCAGAATTTCTGAGCAATTTGGTTCTGCCAGATTTGGTGACCTAAGTTTGGTTGGTAATTTGACTAGGCTATGCTCAGAATTTAGATTTGTCTTCTTCATGAAAGTTTTAGGGCTATGTCTCATCTTTCTGTTGGTAAAATTTCGGATCACTTGAACTTTTCTACACTGAGTTATGACCATTTGAACAAATACTGTTTATTTGGTCATTTTCCAAGGACAGCATATTGGTCACCCGGATTAGGGTAACTTTTAGGTCAACTTAGTTTGGTTTTCTGGGCAGGGTTTCTTCACCAAAGTTGTGCCATTATGTGTCTAATTTCATGTCCAATTGGCCTTGCACCAATTGAACCTACACAACCCAAGTTATAATTGCTCAAACATGCTGGACTCACATCCATACCTGCAGGGCACTCAAGGCACAACACCACTTTCAATTTCAAGGCTAGAATTACTTCCAATTTAGGGTCAAACATCATCAAATGGTCACTAATTAATCATTAGAACTCCAATTAACCATTCAAACGCAATATCTCTAATTTTCATACTAACCCTAATTGATCAAATCTCATTCTCATGCAAACTCAAAAAAAAAAAAAAAAATCAACTCCATTCAACTCCAATTCATATGTATACATTAATTGACATTAATATACAAACTTAATTGCAACTAAACCATCCAAACCCTAACCTTCTCTTGGCTGCCACAATTCATACATTCTTCTACATAAGTGTTTTATTCAATTTCTTAACAATTTTTCATTCACTTTAACTTCTTAACATGGAATAAGAAGAGAGATGTAAGAGTTAGCACTAACCTTTTTGAAACCAAACTTGAGCTTGTTATTCTTCAAGATTTCTCCTAGAACTATAATAATCATAATCAATTATAACTTCACTTTCTCACATTAAATATCCAATAAAAATTCAACAGTATTTCCCCTTTAATTGGACTAAACTCCTATCATAAATCTCAAATCCACAAACCATTAATACCCAATCTGGCAACTTATACATTCAAATTTATATATAATGATCTAACCGTCAGATAAATCCCAAATTTTAACCATATATTCAAGACATACCTATACAATATCAGGAAAAAGTTTTACATCAAATCATCTCTAGATCATGAGATATCAAAGTAATCATTCAACCCTTCAAAATCTGAATTTTTATAGAAATCAGTCTTACTCAGACAGCTCATGCAAAACAATTTATATCTCATAAACCACAAGTCTAAAATTCACCAAATTTTAACACAACAGCCTCAACATCCCAAATATCATTTTTGCCAAATTTTATAATTTTATAAGCATCCTAACTATTTATTTTTCTCAAATTTTAGTAGCCAAAATTTAGAATTCAACCTACAGATAGCCTGTGTTCAACAATATATTTCTCCAAATCCAACCGTTGAACAATCACCAAATTTTAACCATAACTTCTACACATACATACCTCAAACATATCCAAAAATCTGTAGTACAAGTTGAGCCACACTCACCTGGACGAAAGAGAAACATGTTGCCCTGCTGAACCCCTGTTTCTGCTACTGTTCATCTCCTTCTTCTTCTTCTTCTTCCTTTCTTTCTTTCTTTTCCTTATCTCTCTCTCTCTCTCTCTCTCTCTCTCTCTCTCTCTCTTGATTCGGCTGAAGGAGAAGAAACCATAATTTTTCTTTCCAATTTTTCCTCATTTAACTCTTTTTAATTGGCTTGGTGAGTTGTGATTGGTGGAGAGTGCTTTGATAACATCATGTGATGTCATAATTCCTCTTTTATTTTATTTTTCTTTCCTTTTCTTTTCTACTTATTTTCAATTTAATTTGTAACAATGTTTATTCACATTTTATATCATAATAATTATTTACTTAACTGGACAAGTCGGTCAAAAATCATCTTTGAAGACGAAATGAGCAAAATGCCCTCCGTTTGGCTTATTGAGCCAAAATTGTCTGTACTGATCTAAAAATTTTTCTAAACCTTTTGTTAGCATTCTAATGCCTTAGAAACCTCAATGACTCTTCTTTAGAATACCAAAATTTATTTCATGAATTTTCTCCCCGGCTTAAGGCTTCTAGTTGCGAAGACCGCAACTTCCTACTAGGTTACCCATGGCTAGGGCACCGGCTCATTTAACTTGGTTGTATTTTATTTCTAAAATTTTTCCTAAATTTTTCTTATTAATATTTGAATTATTTATGATTCCTCACTCTAGTCTAAATATTTTTTCAGACGTTCTAGCTATCCGAACCGACACTGATTACCAGAACAGTAGTGTAACACCCCTAAGTTCGGTAGTGCGTTCTATTGTTCCAGTGACCAGTGTTGTCCGGACAGCTAGGATGCCTAGAACTACACTTCGATATGAGTGAGGAGACATAAAATAATAAAATAAAAGAAAAGAAAATATAAGAAAAACAAAGGAAAAATAATAGCAAAGAAATGTAACCAAGTTAAGCGAGCCGAGAACCCTAGCGATGGGTGACCGCACCGAGAAGTCGCGGCGTGGACCGTTGACTAGCCCTGGACCGTGGGGAACCCTAAAAAATATTTTTAAGACTTAGATAGACACCTATTGAAGTATAAATACCATTATAAATATCAAAGAAAAATTAATTAATTAGTACAAAGAAAAGTGAGAAATTGAAAAACGGACAAAATCCGATGTTACCGAAAAATCGGGAATGCAACCCGAACAGCGGCATTGTGTTCATTTGACACCCTGAGTTGTCTTTTGACCTAAATGTCCATTAAAAATAAATGATATTACACTTGGAAAATGTCATGAAAAATTAAATTAGTGGTACCTATTGTAAATAGCAAAAATTGGAAGCTTAATGTGGGAAAATGAAATCTTATATTAAACTAATATTTAATTTAAGCTTAGTGCTCCACTCACCAATCAAAGTGGACCACTAACTCATCATCTTGGGCAGAATACACATCTTCACCTTTAACCTTAGAACCAACAGAAATTTGCTCCCAAAAAACTCCATTGACGCATGGTTTGAAGCTCCATGCATGTGAGATTCAAGCTCCTTTCTTGGCACTTTCCTTCATTAAAGATTGTCCATACACCTTAGGCAGTAGATAGGCAACAAGAAGACCAAGTTTTGGAGAGATTTTGAAGAGTTTCCAAAGTGGTAAGTTTGTGTTTTTGGGTTATGGCTTCATTAAAGTTAGTAAGAATATTATGGGTACTTGAATTATGGAGAGATTTTTTAGGTTTGATGTTTAAAGGGAGAGGTGTATTTTTGGCAGCCATGGAAACTCCTTGAGGGCAGTTTATTTTTGCTTGTAAATGGTAAATTAAAGGGTTGATTAAATGTTTATGTGTGTAGGAATTAATTTGGGTGATGTATACTTAGTATATGTGAATGTGTACTTGAATTTGGAAGCTTGGAAATTAATGGACTGTAATGTATGAATCGGCAGCCTGGCTTGGTGAACCATAAAGATTTTATTTCATGTTTGGTTTATGGAATATTAATGTTGAATTGTGATAGTTGTTATGACAGCTTGTATATATGTATGATGGTGTGAGGTTGGACATGTAAATGAGCTAGGTTAGGTGATTGAATTGTTGTAATTTGAGCTTGAAAAATTCTGTACTAAATGGTGCATGTTGAGTGTGATTATAAGCTGCCAAAATGACCAACAATATGTTGTGAAATGTATTTAGGTTAGGGTACAAACCAGAATTGGCATGAATATATAGTTTGGTAAGTGTTGAAAGTATCCTTTGATGAGTAATGAACAAATGCAATAGGGCAGTTTATGTTATGGGCCTAGAACCTTAAGTGTGTGGCTCCAATTGGTGTGAGACCAATTGGATGTGAAACTAGGCACAAAATGTGCCAACTTTCATGAAGAAAGCTTACCAAAATTCTGCTTGTAAGGTAACTGGAAAAGTGACCAAATCCGGATTAGTGCATTTAAGGCCTGAAATTGATCATTTGGGCAGCAGTTAGTATTTTGGCCATAACTCACTCAAAACAGGTCCAATTGACCTGAAATTTTGACCATGAATTAAGACATATATCTACAAGTATTATGAAGACAACAAAGCCCATAAATGATCATAAGCAAGTCAAACAGCTTGCACAAGTTCAGGTCCAAAAACTGGCCGAACCAAAATTGACCTAAAATAACTTAAAGTGACCAATTTTGGTACATTCTGACCAGCAATAGTAAAATGACCATAACTTGGTCTAGTAAACTCAGAATGACCTAAAATTTTGCCTCGCGTGCAATAAGACATAGATCTACAAGTTTGTGGTTTTGACCAAAGCCCGAAAGCCGAGGGAACTAGGTCATCCGGCTAGGTCAAATTAGTATACCGGGATCCGACAAATTGCAATAAAACGCAATATACATGGAAATAAATTTGGTAACATGTACCAATACTAAAAGGCTACAAATGTGACATATTCATAACATTAAAACCTAATTCACCTAGACTGCATCGAGGGTTGATATCTTAGGTTGACTAAGGAAAAAATAGAATTCGATAAATTAATTATTGAACCTTATTCTTAGAGACTGTTCAAATAAGTACTGAAACACTTCAAAATTGTGTTTCTCAGTTAGCAAAGACTCAGGGAAGGGGAAGGAAACACTGAGTCAGAGCCAAGAGACAGTTATCAGAGGTTTGTGCACAACTAGTTTTTAACTGATTTTGTTTTGAATATTTCATATGATTAAATGACATATTTTTCTTATGTATTATGTTTAACAAGCGTTGGATTTAATTCAATGATTATTGAAATTGTTATAGTATGTATGAAATTAGCTTTATGAAATGGTATTTCCATAAGTATTAAGCATTGTTATGGATTGAATAAATTATGTTTTGGAAAATTGTGATAGAACATGTTTTGAATTGTGATGGTAATTTTCATGGAAAAATGCAAATTTATGATTTGAATTGTGATGAGCATAAAAATTATTGGATATTGGAATTGAATTTGAATCGGATTATTTTGTGATTTATGCTCACTAAAAGGATTGTGATATTGTTTTATATCTCACTATAGATGCTTTACTAGGTTATTACCCGTCTCTCTCATTTGTTGAGAAGACAATGGAGTTAGTTGTGTTTTGATTACCATGGTACGTGCACAGGCTTAGATTTTCCTCTAATTTAAGGTTAGATCTAAGTTTTTTTTTATCGTTATGGCCCTTGCAGAAGATTCATTATTGTGATATGTATTGTGCGTGATGATTCGTTCTCCCCGACCATAGGGAGTTAGAATCTGATTCGACCTCCTCGACCATAGGGAGTTAGAATCACTTCGAATATGGCCCTTTCGGATTAGTCTTGCATAGTTAGTGAGATAAAGAATGATTTTTGAGATAAAGAATGATTTTTGAGATACAGCATGATTTTTGAGATACAGCATGATTTTTGAGATAAAGAATGATTTTTGAGATACAGCATGATTTTTGAGATACAACATGGTTTTTGAGACACAGAATATTTTTGAATAGTAAAGAATTGTGATTTGAGTTATGATTTTTGTATAATTGATTTTGTTGGAACTACCTTAAATGGTTGATTTGATAAATTGAATTTCGTGATCAAAGTCACTTTATACAAATGATTTACATTATTGGCAACGAATATTTTGAGTTTTGGAATTTGATAAGTATTCAGATTTCCAAATTATTTGCTGTAAATTTTGTCAATGTATATTGTACTATGTTTTAAATTATAGTTGTGCACCACTGAGTTTACCACTCAGCGATAGCTTTGTATGCTGTCGCAGGTAAGAAGAGCATAGAGCAGTGAGTAAGTTTCTTTAAAGACACATTCAGATTAGCTCAAGGTATATCATAGGTATACCCATGTACATAGGTTTTGATGTATGCATGTAATAATATGTATGTAAATTATTTGAGCAGTTGTATAAAAATTCTTGTAAAATATTTTGGTATGTAATTAAATGTAAATTATTGTAAATGTAAATTTGAGATTTCATTTATCTAAATAGTTTTGTAATATTAATTTTGAGTCTTGTAATCAATGAAATGTTTCTTTTGTGAGGAGATTGATTTGATTATTGAGATTTGAATTATGGGTTCAAATGAAGTTATTGAAGTTGTATTTGAGAAAACATATTGGGAGTGTGTTCTTTGTAGGTTTTGAAGAATTGTTTTCTCAAAATACAACCGGCACTTTGCTGAAATTTTGAAAAAAATTTTATAACACCAGATTTTAATCGATGATTTAAATTTCATGAAAATTGTTTTAAAATCCCTTGTAGTATATTTAATGGATTATCGATAGGCGAAGTACGGTAATTCATTAGGTGTATTACGGGATCATGTTACATCTTATAGGGGAGTAGGGTGTGACATGTTTAGTGGTATCAGAGCAATGGTTCTAAAGTAATTTTTGAACTGTGAATTTGAAATCTTTTTGTCAAAAACTACAACTGCTCAAATATTTGATACATATAGTACATTTACATCATAAATATGAACTAATGGAGAGGAATCTCCTTATGTTGGTTGTACAGGAATAAAAAATCTTGTGAAAAGATATGAAAGAGAAGAATAAGACAATAGAACAGTCTGTGATGGCAGAAGTACAAGTTGAGGCCCCAACTCCACAAAGTGTCGAAGGCCCGACTGTACCAGTTTTAACAGCACAAATTACTGCACAAATGACCCAGCAAATGGCCACTTTCTTCCAACAAATGGCTGATAATCTGTTAGCCCAAGCCCAAGTACAGACCCAACCCCCACAAGGGCAGTGTGAAATAGAGAAGAGGGAGAAATCTACAGGTCAGAACTCAAGCAGTAATTTGGGGAAGAGAAAAGAATTTGAGGAACCCCGAGCTCAGAGATATGACAGAGGCGGATCATTAGGGCAGAGAAAACTAAGATCTAGTCTTCGAACAACCAGAAGTTCCTATTCTGCGCATTTCTGCCATGTTTGTGGTAAGTTACATGGAGGTATTTGTCGTAAGGCCTCTGGAGCCTGCTACAATTTTAGAAAACTTGGACACCTTGCTAAAGATTATACTAGAGCACCTCGATCTGCTCTCCGGAGTCCACAGACCATCAGTCAGAGTCGAGATAGAAATAGAGTTGGTACTCCTCACCACTATAACACAGTGAATCAACCCGAATATAGTAGCGCACCAGTCAGAGCGTCCACTAAGCGCCAAGGGGAAAGAGCAGAAACTTCGGATGTAGCTGTTGGTAAGTTCTTAATTTTTGAAAGAAACAATGAGTTATTATTTGATCCCAGCACTACTTATTTATATGTTAGTGTTAGAATTCTATGTTTTGTTGCTATTCCTTTACAGGGGAATAAATTTTGATGCGTTAGTGACTAGTTTTTTTTTAGGATAAAAACTATAATAACAAGTATGATTGACATTAATTTTGGAAGAATTGTTAGCTAAAAGTATTTTATAAAACACCATAAATTAGAAAGCTAATTGGTGAGCCTACTTAATGTAAGGCAAGAGGACCTAAAAGTAAGTTACAGTAATAGAATTGCTCTATATGAGGGCAAAGATGTTACTGTTAGTAATTATTAATGGATATTGTAATCAGAATCGGTTTAGGATATTAGTGGATTTGAGAAAGATAAGATGTTAGAAAACCTAGACCATGAGGTTATAACGTAGTGACTATATAATGTTCTCGATGTTTGTATTGTAAGCTGCAGATTACAGTACCTACACAAGATTATTATGTAGAGCTACGTGCTTCCTCGTGGTACAATAAATTAAGAATATTTGTAAGTAATCTATAAATTGATACAGTTGTGCCCGAATAGAGTACTATTACGGCAAATAAATGTGAAAATTCTAGTAAGAAATTTAAAACTTTAGAACTAGCCTATCAAACAACTACACTTGTAAAGTAGCTAGAGTCAGTGACTCGGTTACATTAATGTGAATTACTTGTACCACAGTAAATGCTATAAGCTTAGAGATATCAGTACAACTTGTCATCCTCAGACGGATGGACAGTCGAAACAAGTGATTCAGGTAAATTTTGAAACTCATTGAGTTTCTATAAATAATGAAATGAAATGATAATAATAACCTGTAATATGTGATAAGCCCTCAAGAATATACTGAGAACTTGTGTCATTGAATCCGAGGGGAGATGGGACAGATACATCCCACTAACAGAATTTGTATACATTAATAAGTGTCAAGCTAGCATATAAGTGGCACCCTATGAAACATTATAAGGGAACAGATAACTATGGATTTTGTGATGAGACTTCCGAGGACACAGAATAGTCATGATGCAGTATGGGTTATAGTTGATAGATTAACCAAGTCTGCTCACTTTTTGCCAGTCCGGATGGACTATAGCCTGACAAGATTGGCCAGATTGTACATAAATGAGATTGTAAAACTGCATGGAGTGCCAGTATTGATTGTATCAGACAGAGATCCTAGGTTCACTTATAGATTCTGGGTAGTCTTCAGAGAGCCATAGGAACTAGATTGAACTTTAGCACAGCATTCCACCCACAGACAGATAGCCAGTCTAAGAGGGTAATTCAAGTATTGGAGGAGATGCTACGGGCTTGTGTGATTGAGTTTGAAGGTAGTTGGGATACACACTTGCTTTTGATTGAGTTTGCTTATAACAACAGCTACCAAAAAACATTGGGATGCCTCCATATGAAGCTTTGTATGGTAGAAAGTGCAGAACTCCCTTATGGTGGGATGAAGTCGGTGAAAGGAAGATGATTGGGCTAGAAATTGTTCAGCAGACAAAGGAAAAGATCAGATTGAACAAAGATAGACTCAAGGCTGCATTAGACCGTCCAAAGTCCTATGTTGATCTGAAGAGAAGAGATATTGTAACACCCTTATGTTCGGTAGTGCGTTCTACTCTTCTGGTGGCCAGTGTTGTCCGGACAGCTAGGATGCCTAGAACTACACTTCGATATGAGTGAGGAGACATAAAATAATGAAATACAAGAAAAGAGAATACAAGAAAAACAAAGGAAAAATAATAGTAAAGAAATGCAATCAAGTTAAGCGAGCCGAGAACCCTAGCGATGGGTGACCGCACCGGGAAGTCACGGCGTGGACCGTTGACTAGCCCTGGACTGCGGGGAACCCTGGAAAATATTGTTAGGACTCAAATAAATATTTATTGAAGTATAAATATCATTAGAAATATCAAAGAAAAATTAAATAATTAGTACAAAGAAAAGTGAGAAATCGAAAAACGGACAAAACCCGGTGTTATCGAAAAATAGGGAATGCAACCCGAATAGTGGCATTGTGGTCATTTGACACCCCGAGTTGCCTTTTGACCTCAGTGTCCATTAAAAATAAATGATATAACACTTTAGAAATGACATGAAAAATTAAATTGAGATACATTATGTAAATAGTAAAAGATTAGTGGCAAATGATGAAAATTAAGGAAATTAAGATTTATGACTTATTTAACCAAGTTAGTGCCCCACTAGTGACCTCTTAAGGGACCCATATTAAGCATTAGTGGGCTGAAACTACCATCTTCAACCTCCCAAACTAGAACCAGCCAAATTCTTCTTTTTCTCTCAAGTTCCTCCATGGCCGTCCATGGCCAAGCTCCATGCATGCATGAAGTAAGCCAATTTCTTCCTAAGTTCCTTCATCAAAGTTAGTCTACACCACTTGGGCAGTAGATTGGCAGCAAGAAGACCAAGTTTTGGAGAGATTTTGAAGAGTTTCCAAAGTGGTAAGTTTGTGTTTTTAGTTAGTGCTTCATTAAAGTTAGTAAGGAGGTTATGGGTACTTGAATTGTGAAAAGAATTTTGGAGTTTAATGTTCTAAGGGATATGTTTATTTTTGGCAGCCATGGAAACTCCTTGAGGGCAGTTTATTCTTGCTTGTAAATGGTAGATTAAAGGGTTGATTATGTATTTATATGTATAGGAATAAATTGGGTGATGTATGTGATGTATACTAAGTATATTGTGAATGTGTATTTGAATTTGGAAGGTTGGAAATTAATGGAGTGTGATGTATGAATTGGCAGCTTGCATTGTGAACCAAAAAAAAATGTTATTTCATGGGTTGGTTTATGAAATTACATGGTTGAATTATGGTGCTTGCTATAGCAGATTGTATATGTGTACAAGGGTTTGAGTTTAGGCATGTAAATGAGCTTGTTATGTAGTTAAATTGTGTGTAAATTGAAGTTGGTAAATTCTGGACTATAATGTGCATATTGAATGTGATTGTAAGCTGCCAAAATAATCAACAATATGTGGTAAAATATGTTTAGGTTATGGTACAAACCAGATTGGGTAAGAATGTGTGAATTGGTAAATGCTAAAAGTGATATTTGATGAGTAATAAAGGAAGTGCAATAGGGCAGTGTGCATTTTGGCCTATAACTTTAAGTGTGTGGCTCCAATTGGTATGAGACAAATTGGAGGTGAAACTAGGCACAAAATGTGCCAACTTTCATGAAGGAAGCTTGCCAAAATTCTGCTTGCAAGGTAGCTTGAAAAATGACCAAATCCGGATTAAGTGCATTTGAGGCCTGAAAATTGACCATTTGGGCAGCAGTTAGTATTTAGGCCATAACTCACTCAAAACAGGTCCAATTGACCTAAAATTTGACCATGAATAGTTAAGACCCATATCTACAAGTCTTATGAAGATACCAAAGCCCAAAAATGACCATAAGCAAGTCAAACAGCTTGCACAAGTTCGGGTCCAAAAACTGGCCGAACCTAAAATGACCTAAACTGACCTAAAGTGACCAATTTTGATGCAATTTGACCAGCAATAGTGAAATGACCATAACTTGGTCTACATAACTCAGAATGACCTGAAATTTTTCCCTGCATTCCATAAGAAATAGATCTAAAAGCTTGTAGTTTTGACCGAAACCCGAAAACCGAGGGAACTAGGTCGTCCGGCTAGGTCAAACTAGTATCCCAAAATCCAGCAAGTTCCAATAAAACGTAGTATACATGGGAATGAATCTGGTAATATGTACCAACCCTAAAAGACTATCGAATGTGACATATTAGTAACAAACCTAATTTACCTGGAATGCATCGAGGGTCGACATATTAGGTTGACTAAGCAAGTAATAATCCAGTGAATTACTTATCAAGCATTATCGTTAGAGACAGTTTAAATGAGGACTGAAACACTTCAAATTGTGTTTCTCAGTTAGCAAAGACTGAGGAAAAGGGAAGAAAACACTGAGTCAAGGCCAGGAGACAGTTATCAGAGGTTTGTGCATAACAGCTAATTCTTTTGAATTTTTCAATTGAAATGAATTATGACTATTTGTACATTATTGTTTTAAATTGTGGAAAATTTGATTTAGTGTGAATTGTGAAAATTTGAAGTTAATTATGAATTGTGTTGCCATTTTGTGAATGAATTTATGTCTTTAGAAACTTATTGGATTCTCACGAATCATTTGAATAAAATGTTTGGAATTGATTTTGTGTTCACACTTAGCATGACAGTATCATATCATTCCTTCTCCATTTATGGGATTGTGATCGTTTATTTTCCTTCTCCATTTATGGAGTCGTGATCGTTTATTTTTCTCCCTGTCTAGTTTACCGGTTGAGGTGATCGGATGAGTACTCATTATATAGCTAGCTCCCTTCCTCATTGATTTCGATTAGTGGGGTTGTGATTGCTTTGTCGTGGTGTACAACGCGGCATTGATCAGAAATTTTGTGTCATGGCTTAAGTTGTGTATGAATTGGCAACACTATGTTCATAAATTATTTGACTAAATTGTGTTATTATGAGCTTTGATAATTGGTGAAATGGAGTTTAAATTCTTATTGATATTCACTGTCTTTTGAATTTAACTACGTTTTGATTACTGAGATTTATTGTGATATTGTTTTAAATTCCTTATGATATTCATTGTCTTTAATTTAACTATGGTTTTACGTATCTATCATTTATATGATTTATGAACAGTGATTTAAAGTTATAGAATATTGACAGATAAAAAGAGTTATGGAAGTAAAAATTCGAACAGTTGGTTCAGATATAACAAAGAAATGTTACGAATGTGAGGAAGACTATGGACTAGAATGGTCAGAGGACCAATAACTAGATAAATGATTCTAACATGACCTCAAGGGTCATTCAAGAAGGAACATGAACCGAAATATTAGACAGCACAATAGTAAGAGGAGATTGGTGTTATCCAAACAAATTAAACGTTGTATTAGATTGTTAAAAGTCTTATACAAATTTGAGGAAAAGAAGATTATACAATCATATAGAAAGTAGAAAATAAACGTATAACTATTGTAAGATGGCTATTGGGTAAAATTTCGTGGAAGAAATTTATTTAAGTGGGGGAGAATTGTAACACCCCTATGTTCGGTAGTTCGTTCTACTGTTCCGGTGGCCAACGTTGTTTGGACAGCTAGGATGCCTAGAACTACACTTCGATATGAGTGAGGAGACATAAAATAATGAAATACAAAAAAAGAGAATACAAGAAAAACAAAGGAAAAATAATAGTAAAGAAATGCAATCAAGTTAAGCGAGCCGAGAACCCTAGCGATGGGTGACCGCACCGGGAAGTCACGGCGTGGACCGTTTACTAGCCCTGGACTGCGGGGAACCCTGGAAAATATTTTTAGGACTCAAATAAATATTTATTGAAGTATAAATATCATTAGAAATATCAAAGAAAAATTAAATAATTAGTACACAGAAAAGTGAGAAATTGAAAAACGGACAAAACCCGGTGTTACCGAAAAATCGAGAATGCAACCCGAATAGGGGCATTGTGGTCATTTGACACACCGAGTTGCCTTTTGATCTCAATGTCCATTAAAAATAAATGATATAACACTTTAGAAATGACATGAAAAATTAAATTGAGATACATTATGTAAATAGTAAAAGATTAGTGGCAAATGAGTAAAATTAAGGAAATTAAGATTTATGACTTATTTAACCAAGTTAGTGCTCCACTTGTGACCTCTTAAGGGACCCATATTAAGCATTAGTGGACTGAAACTACCATCTTCAACCTCCCAAACCAGAACCAGCCGAATTCTTCTTTTTCTCTCAAGTTCCTCCATGGCCGTCCATGGCCAAGCTCCATGCATGCATGAAGTAAGCCAATTTCTTCCTAAGTTCTTTCATCAAAGTTAGTCTACACCACTTGGGCAGTAGTTTAGCAGCAAGAAGACTAAGTTTTGGAGTGATTTTGAAGAGTTTCCAAAGTGGTAAGTTTGTATTTTTGGTTAGTGCTTCATTAAAGTTAGTAAGGAGGTTATGGGTACTTGAATTGTGGAAAGAATTTTGGAGTTTAATGTTCTAAGGGAGATGTTTATTTTTGGCAGCCATGGAAACTCCTTGAGGGCAGTTTATTCTTGCTTGTAAATGGTAGATTAAAAGGTTGATTATGTGTTTATATGTGTAGGAATAAATTGGGTGATGTATACTAAGTATATTGTGAATGTGTATTTGAATTTGGAAGCTTGGAAATTAATGGAGTGTGATGTATGAATTGGTAGCTTGCATTGTGAACAAAAAAAAATGTTATTTCATGGGTTGGTTTATGACATTACATGGTTGAATTATGGTGCTTGCTATGGCAGATTGTATATGTGTACAAGGGTTTGAGTTTAGGCATGTAAATGAGCTTGTTATGTAGTTAAATTGTGTGTAAATTGAAGTTGGTAAATTCTAGACTATAATGTGCATATTGAATGTGATTGTAAGCTGCCAAAATGATCAACAATATGTGGTAAAATATGTTTAGGTTATGGTACAAACCGGATTGGGTAAGAATGTGTGAATTGGTAAATGCTAAAAGTGATATTTGATGAGTAATAAAGGAAGTGCAATAAGGAAATGTGCATTTTGGCCTATAACTTTAAGTGTGTGGCTCGAATTGGTATGAGACCAATCGGAGGTGAAAATAGGCACAAAATGTGCCAACTTTCATGAAGAAAGCTTGCCAAAATTCTGCTTGCAAGGTAGCTTGAAAAATGATCAAATCCGGATTAAGTGCAATTGAGGCCTGAAAATTGACCATTTGGGCAGTAGTTAGTATTTAGGCCATAACTCACTCAAAACAGGTCCAATTGGCCTGAAAGTTTGACCATGAATAGTTAAGACCCATATCTACAAGTCTTATGAAGACACCAAAGACCAAAAATGACCATAAGCAAGTCAAACAGCTTGCACATGTAACACCCATATGTTAGGTAGTGCGTACTACTGTTCCGGTGGCCAGTGTTGTCCGGACAGCTAGGATGCCTAGAACTACACTTCGATACGAGTGAGAAGACATAAAATAATGAAATACAAGAAAAGAAAATACAAGAAAAACAAAGGAAAAATAATAGCAAAGAAATGTAACCAAGTTAAGCGAGTCGAGAACCCTAGCGATGGGTGACCGCACCGGGAGGTCACGGCGTGGACCGTTGACTAGCCCTGGACTACGGGGAACCCTGGAAAATATTTTTAGGACTTAAATAGACACCTATTGAAAAATAAATATCATTAGAAATATCAAAGAAAAATTAAATAATTAGTACAAAGAAAAGTGAGAAATCGAAAAACGGACAAAACCCAGTGTTACCGAAAAATCGGGAATACAACCCGAACAGGGGCATTGTGGTCATTTGACATCCCGAGTTGTCTTTTGACCTAAATGTCCATTAAAAATAAATAATAATACACTTGGAAAATATAATGAAAAATTAATTTAGGGGTACCTAATATAAATAGTAAAAATGGAGGGTAAATTGACTAATTAACACATTTAAACATATAATATAGTTTATAATTGGTGAGTGGAGCACTAAGGATTATAATAACCATTAAATGGGCAGATTTCTCCACTAACTAACTCATTTTCTTCAAGCTTCCAACAATGGCCGATTGTCACTCCCAATTCTCCATGGAAAATTTTCCATGCAAAGCTTAATTCTCTCCCATTTTCAACATAAAACCATAAATTCTCTTCATTAAACTTGGTCCACACCTCTTGGGCAGATTATAGGGAACAAAAAGGAACAAATTTGGTGAAGATTTAACAAGCCCCAACAATAGGTAAGTGTTTAAATTATGTTCTTTCTTAAGTAAAGTTTATGGGAAGCTTGAGATAAAATGATTGATGAAGAAATTTTGAGTTTTTGGTGAGTTATGATTATGTGTACTTTTGGCAGCCATGGAAGCACCTTAAAGGAAGTTTAATTGTGCTTGTAAATGGTGAATTAAATGATTAATTAAATGTATATTGTGTAGGAAATTGTTTGGGTAATGTATACTTAGTATATGTAAGTGTAAAATGAGATTTAAAGCTTGGAAAGTAATGGAATGTAAGTGTACCATTGTGGCAGTTTGCTAACTCTTGAGGAATGATGGAATTCATGCTTGGTTTATGGAATAATGACGTCAAAATGTGTTGGTTGTTATGGCAATTTGAGTGTATGTATGGTGGTGTGAAGTGGGACATGTAAATGAGCATGAATTGGTGATTGAATTGTTGTAAATTGAATTGGACAAATTCTGCACTTATTGGTGCACATTGAATGTAATTTTAAGCTTCCAAAATGGCCTATAATATGTTGTAAATTATGTTTAGGTTGTGGTACAACCAGAATTAGTTTGAATGTTAAGTTTGGTGAGTGTTAAAAGTGATGTTTGATATGTATGCAAGAATTGCAATAAGGCAGTTTGAGTTTTAGGCCTAGAACTTTAATTGTGTGGCTCCAAATGGTATGAGACCAATTGGAGTGAAACTAGGCACAAAATGTGCCAACTTTCATGAAGGAAGCTTGCCAAAATTCTGCTTGCAAGGTAGCTTGAAAAATGACCAAATCCGGATTAAGTGCAAATAAGGCCTGAAAACTGACCATTTGGGCAGCAGTTAGTATTTAGGCCATAACTCACTCAAAACAGGTCCAATTGACCTAAAATTTGACCATGAATAGTTAAGAGCCATATCTACAAGTCTTATGAACATACCAAAGCCCAAAAATGACCATAAGCAAGTCAAACAGCTTGCACAAGTTCGGGTCCAAAAACTGGCCGAACCTAAAATGACCTAAACTGACCTAAAGTGACCAATTTTGATGCAATTTGACCAGCAATAGTGAAATGACCATAACTTGGTCTACATAACTCAGAATGACCTGAAATTTTTCCCTGCATTCCATAAGAAATAGATCTAAAAGCTTGTAGTTTTGACCGAAACCCGAAAACCGAGGGAACTAGGTCGTCCGGCTAGGTCAAACTAGTATCCCGGAATCCAACAAATTGCAAGAAAATGCAAGATACATGGAAATGAATTTGGTAACATGTACCAACTCTAAAAGACTATTGAATGTGTCATATTAGTAACATTAAAACCGAATTTACCTAGAACGCATCGAGGGTCGACATATTAGGTTGACTAAGGAAATAATAGAATTCGATAAATTAATTATTGAACCTTATTCTTAGAGACAGTTTAAATGAGTACTGAAACACTTCAAATTGTGTTTCTCAGTTAGCAAAGACTCAGGGAAGGGGAAGGAAACACTGAGTCAGAGCCAAGAAACAGTTATCAGAGGTTTGTGCATAGCTTGTTTTTAACTGATTTTGTTTTGAATATTTCATATGATTAAATGACATATTTTCTTATGTATTATGTTTAACAAGCATTGGCTTTAATTCAATGATTATTGAAATTGTTATAGTTTGTATGAATTTAGCTTTGTGAAATGGTATTTCCACAAGTATTAAGCATTGTTATGGATTGAATAAATTATGTTTTGGAAAATTGTGATAGAACATGTTTTGAATTATGATGGTAATTTTCATGGAAAAATGCAAATTTATGATTTGAATTGTGATGAGCATAAAAATTATTGGATATTGGAATTGACTTTGAATCGAATTATATTGTAATTTATGCTCACTAAAAGGATTGTGATATTGTTTTATATCTCACTATAGATGCTTGACTAGGTTATTACCCGTCTCTCTCATTTGTTGAGAAGACAATGGAGTTAGTTGTGTTTTGATTACCATGGTACATGCACAGGCTTAGATTTTCCTCTGATTTGAGGTTCGATCTAAGTTTATTTTATCGTTTTGGCCCTTGCGGAAGATTCATTATTGTGATGGTACTGTGCACGATGATTCGAACTCCCCGACCATAGGGAGTTAGAATCTGATTCTACCTCCCCGACCATTGGGAGTTAGAATCACATCGAATATGGCCCTTTCGGATTAGTCTTGCATAGTTAGTGAGATAAAGAATGATTTTTGAGATAAATAATGATTTTTGAGATACAGAATGATTTTTGAGATACAGATTGGTTTTTGAATGGTAAAAAATTGTGATTTCAATTATGATTTATGTATAATTGATTTTGTTGGAATTACCTAAATGGTTAGTTATGATTTGTTAAATTGAATTTCATGATCGAAGTCATTTTATACAAATGATTTACATTATTGGCAATGAATATTTTGAGTTTTAGAATTTGATGAATATTCAGATTTTCAAATTATTTACTGTAAATTTTGTCAATGTATATTGTACTATGTTTTAAATTATAATTGTGTTCCACTGAGTTCACCACTCAACGATAGCTTTGTATGCTGTCGCAGGTAAGAAGAGCATAGAGCAGTGAGTAAGTTTCTTTGAAGACACTTTCAGTTCAGCTCCAGGTATATTATAGGTATACCCATGTACATAGGTTTTGATGTATGCATGTAATAATATGTATGTAAATTATTTGAGCAGTTGTATAAAAACTCTTGTAAAACATTTTGGTATGTAATTAAATGTAAATTATTGTAAATATAAAGTTGAGATTTCATTTACTTGAATAGTTTTGTATTATAAATTTTGAGTCTTGTAATCAACGAAATGTTTATTTATGATGAAAGTAGTTTGAAAATGAATTGATTGTTTATTGAGAATTGAATTGTGAATTGAAATGAAGCTATTGAAGTTGTATTTGAGAAAACATATTGGGAGCATTTTCTTTTGCAGGATTGAAGAACTGTTTTCTCAAAATACAACCAGCACTTTGCCGAAATTTAAAAAAAAAATTTATATAACACCAGATTTTAACCATTAATTTAAATTTCTCGAAAATTGTTTTAAAATCCGTTGTAGTATATCTAATGGGTTATCGGTAGGCGAAGTATGGTAATTCATTAGGTGTACTACGGGATCATGTTGCATCTTACAGGGGAGTAGGGTGTGACATGTTTTGTGGTATCAGAGCAATGGTTTTAAAGTGAATTTCGAACTGTGAATTTGAAATCTTTTTGTCGGTAACTACAACTGCTCAAATGTTTGATACATATAGTACATTTACATGATAAATATGAACTAATAGAGAGGAATCTCCTTATGTTGGTTGTATAGGAATAGAAAATCTTGTGAAAATATATGGAAGAGAAGAATGAGATAATAGAACAGTCTGTGATGGCAGAAGAACAAGTTGAGGCCCCAGCTCCACAAAATGTCGAAGGCCTGACTGTACCAGTTTTACCGGTACAAATTACTGCACAAATGGCCCAGCAAATGGCCACTTTCTTTCAACAAATGGCTGATAATCTGTCAGCCCAAGCCCAAGTACAGACCCAACCCCCACAAGGGCAACATGAAATAGAGAAGAGGGAGAAACCTATGGGTCAGAGCTCAAGCAGTAATTTGAGAAAGAGAAAAGAAATTGAGGAGCCCCGAGCTCAGGGATATAACAGAGGTGGATCATCAAGGCAGAGACCACCAAGGTCCAGTCGTCGAACAACTAGAAGTTCCTACCCTTCTCATCAATGTGAAGCTTGTGGAAGATATCATGGTGGGATATGCTATAAGGCTATTGGAGCCTGTTATAACTGTGGAGGCACAGGACACTTTGCCAAGGACTGCACCAGTAGTCGCAGAGTTGGACCACCTCCTACTACTGCAGAAGGATCAGCTAGAAGTTCACAACCACCTAGCAGAGGTAGAAGCAAGGATAGAGGTAGCCTAGCAGGCAGCCAAGGCACAGTGAAACATTCAGAGCAAGACAGTGCTCCAGCCAGAATCTATGCAATAAGACAGAGGGAAGAGGCCGAGACATCTGATGTTGTGGCTGGTACCTTCTCAACTTTTAATCAAGATGTGTTTGTGTTATTTGATTCGGGTTCTACCCATTCTTATGTGAGTGCTAGCATCATTGATTGTATTGTTGTTCCATGTACAAAAATGGACTTTGAGGTGCTAGTAATAACTCCGCTAGGATAGGAGGTCAGGGTTAATAAAATGTATAAGGATTGTGATAATAAGTGAAATTAGTTTTGGAAGAATTTATCGGCGAAAAGTATTTTCTAAAACACTATAAATTATAAAGCTAAATGGCAAGCCTACTTAATGTAAGGCAAGAGGACGTAAAAGTAAGATGCGGTAATAGAATTGTTCTAGATGAAGGCAGAGATGTTACAGTTGTTAATTGTTAATGGATATTGTAATCATAATAAGTTTCAGGTATCGTTGAATTCGAAAAGGATAAAAGATAGGAAAGTTTGATCTATTGGGATGTATCGTGGTAACTATGCAATGTTCTTGATGTTTATCTTGTAGTCGCAGACATTCTGATCGACTTGAGATTATTGTGTAGAGCTACGTACTACCCGATAGTATACCTAGATAAGAATAGTTACCAACGGCATCTGTTTTGTTATAGTTATGCCAGGACATAATTTAATTGTTAGAAATAAGTTTGAAAATCCTACTTAGGGATCTAAAACTCAAAGGTTAGAATATCGAAAGGTTATAGTTCAGTACAAAAGGAAGTAAGTTATAGAATATTGACCGATAAACAGAGTTATGAAAGTAAAAAAATTCGAATAATTGGTTCAAATATAACAAAGAAATGTTACGAATGTGAGGAAGACTATGGACTAGAATGGTCAGAAGACCAATGACTAGATAAATGATTCTAACATGACCTCAAGGGTCATTCAAGAAGGAACATGAATCGAAATATTAGACAGGACAATAGTAAGAGAAGATTGGTGATATACAAACAAATTAAACGTTATATTAGATTGTTAAAAGTCTTATACAAATTTGAGGAAAAGAAGATTATACAATCGAATAAAAAGGAAAAAATTAAACTTATGACTATTATAAGATGACTATTGGGTAAAATTTCATGGACGAAATTTATTTTAAGGGGGAGAGAATTGTAACACCCATATGTTCGGTAGTGCGTACTACTGTTCCGGTGACCAGTGTTGTCCGGACAGCTAGGATGCCTAGAACTACACTTCGATATGAGTGAGAAGACATAAAATAATGAAATACAAGAAAAGAAAATGCAAGAAAAATAAAGGAAAAATAATAGCAAAGAAATGTAACCAAGTTAAGCGAGCCGAGAACCCTAGCGATGAGTGACTGCACCGGGAAGTCACGGCGTGGACCGTTGACTAGCCCTGGACCGCGAGAACCCTAGAAAATATTTTTAGGACTTAAATAGAAACCTATTGAAATATAAATATCATTAGAAATATCAAAGAAAAATTAAATAATTAGTATAAAGAAAAGTGAGAAATAGAAAAACGGACAAAACCCGGTGTTACCGAAAAATCGGGAATACAACCCGAACAGGGGCATTGTGGTCATTTGACATCCCGAGTTGTCTTTTGACCTAAATGTCCATTAAAAATAAATAATATTACACTTGGAAAATATAATGAAAAATTAATTTAGGGGTACCTAATATAAATAGTAAAAATGGAGGGTAAATTGACTAATTAACACATTTAAACATATAATATAGTTTATAATTGGTGAGTGGAGCACTAAGGATTATAATAACCATTAAATGGGCAGATTTCTCCACTAACTAACTCATTTTCTTCAAGCTTCCAACAATGGCCGATTGTCACTCCCAATTCTCCATGGAAAATTTTCCATGCAAAGCTTAATTCTCTGCCATTTTCAACATAAAACCATAAATTCTCTTCATTAAACTTGGTCCACACCTCTTGGGCAGATTATAGGGAACAAAAAGGAACAAATTTGGTGAAGATTTAACAAGCCCCAACAATAGGTAAGTGTTTAAATTATGTTCTTTCTTAAGTAAAGTTTATGGGAAGCTTGAGATAAAATGATTGATGAAGAAATTTTGAGTTTCTGGTGAGTTATGATTATGTGTACTTTTGGCAACCATGGAAGCACCTTGAAGGCAGTTTAATTGTGCTTGTAAATGGTGAATTAAATGATTGATTAAATGTATATTGTGTAGGAAATTGTTTGGGTAATGTATACTTAGTATATGTAAGTGTAAAATGAGATTTAAAGCTTGGAAAGTAATGGAATGTAAGTGTACTATTGTGGCAGTTTGCTAACTCTTGAGGAATGCTGGAATTCATGCTTGGTTTATGGAATAATGACGTTAAAATGTGTTGGTTGTTTTGGCAGTTTGAGTGTATGTATGGTGGTGTGAAATGGGACATGTAAATGAGCATGAATTGGTGATTGAATTGTTGTAAATTGAATTGGACAAATTCTGCACTTGTTGGTGCACATTGAATGTAATTTTAAGCTTCCAAAATGACCTATAATATGTTGTAAATTATGTTTAGATTGTGGTACAACCAGAATTAGTTTGAATGTTAAGTTTGGTGAGTGTTAAAAGTGATGTTTGATATGTATGCAAGAATTGTAATAAGGCAGTTTGAGTTTTAGGCCTAGAACTTTAATTGTGTGGCTCCAATTGGTATGAGACCAATTTGAGGTGAAACTAGGCACAAAATGTGCCAACTTTCATGAAGGAAGCATGCCAAAATTCTTCTTGCAAGGTAGCTTGAAAAGTGACCAAATCCGGATTAAGTGCAAATAAGGCCTGAAAACTGACCATTTGGGCAGCAGTTAATGTTTAGGCCATAACTCACTCAAAACAGGTCCAATTTACCTGATATTTTAACCATGAATAGTTAAGACCCATACCTACAAGTCTTACGAAGACACCAAAGCCCAAAAATGATCATAAGCGAGTCAAACAGCTTGCACAAGTTCGGGTCCAAAAACTGGCCGAACCTAAAATGACCTAAAATGACCTAAAGTGATCAATTTTGGTGCAATTTGACCAGCAATAGAAAAATGACCATAATTTGGTCTACATAACTCAGAATGACCTGAAATTTTGCCCCGCGTTCCATAAGACATAGATCTACAAGTTTGTAGTTTACACCGAAACCCGAAAACCGAGGGAACTAGGTCATCCGGCTAGGTCAAACTAGTATCCCGGAATCCAGCAAATTGCAAGAAAATGCAAGATACATGGGAATGAATTTGGTAACATGTACAACCTCTAAAAGACTATTGAATGTGTCATATTAGTAACATTAAAACCAAATTTACCTAGAACGCATCGAGAGTCGACATATTAGGTTGACTAAGGAAATAATAGAATTCGATAAATTAATTATTGAACCTTATTCTTAGAGACAGTTTAAATGAGTACTGAAACACTTCAAATTGTGTTTCTCAGTTAGCAAAGACTCAGGGAAGGGGAAGGAAACACTGAGTCAGAGCCAAGAAACAGTTATCAGAGGTTTGTGCACAGCTAGTCTTTAACTGATTTTGTTTTGAATATTTCATATGATTAAATGACATATTTTCTTATGTATTATGTTTAACAAGCATTGGATTTAATTTAATGATTATTGAAATTGTTATAGTATGTATGAATTTAGGATTGTGAAATGGTATTTCCACAAGTATTAAGCATTGTTATGGATTGAATAAATTATGTTTTGGAAAATTGTGATAGAACATGTTTTGAATTATGATGGTAATTTTCATGGAAAAATGCAAATTTATGATTTGAATTGTGATGAGCATAAAAATTATTGGATATTGGAATTGACTTTGAATCGAATTATATTGTGATTTATGCTCACTAAAAGGATTGTGATATTGTTTTATATCTCACTATAGATGCTTGATTAGGTTATTACCCGTCTCTCTCATTTGTTAAGAAGACAATGGAGTTAGTTGTGTTTTGATTACCATGGTATGTGCACAGGCTTAGATTTTCCTCTGATTTGAGGTTCGATCTAAGTTTATTTTATCGTTATGGCCCTTGCGGAAGATTCATTATTGTGATGGTACTGTGCACGATGATTCGAACTCCCCGACCATAGGGAGTTAGAATCTGATTCGACCTCCCCGACCATAGGGAGTTAGAATCACATCGAATATGGCCCTTTCGGATTAGACTTGCATAGTTAGTGAGATAAAGAATGATTTTTGAGATAAAGAATGATTTTTGAGATACATAATGATTTTTGAGATACAAAATGGCTTTTGAATAGTAAAGAATTGTGATTTCAATTATAATTTATGTATAATTGATTTTGTTGGAATTACCTAAATGGTTAGTTATGATTTGATAAATTGAATTTCTTGATCGAAGTCATTTTATACAAATGATTTACATTATTGGCAATGAATATTTTGAGTTTTAGAATTTGATGAGTGTTTAGATTTCCAAATTATTTACTGTAAATTTTGTCAATGTATATTGTACTATGTTTTAAATTGTAGTTGTGCACCACTGAGTTCACCACTCAGCGATAGCTTTGTATGCTGTCGCAGGTAAGAAGAGCATAGAGCAGTGAGTAAGTTTTTTTGAAGACACTTTCATTTCAGCTCCAGGTATATTATAGGTATACCCATGTACATAGGTTTTGATGTATGCATGTAATAATATGTATGTAAATTATTTAAGCAGTTGTATAAAAACTCTTGTAAAACATTTTGGTATGTAATTAAATGTAAGTTATCGTAAATATAAAGTTGAGATTTCATTTACTTGAATAGTTTTGTATTATAAATTTTGAGTCTTGTAATCAACGAAATGTTTCTTTATGATGAAAGTAGTTTGAAAATGAATTGATTGTTTATTGAGAATTGAATTGTGAATTGAAATGAAGCTATTGAAGTTGTATTTGAGAAAACATATTGGGAGCATTTTCTTTTGTAGGATTGAAGAACTTTTTTCTCAAAATACAGCCAGCACTTTGCCGAAATTTAAAAAAAAAAAATTTATATAACACCAGATTTTAACCGATGATTTAAATTTCACGAAAATTGTTTTAAAATCCCTTATATTATATCTAATGGGTTATCGGTAGGCGAAATACGGTAATTCATTAGGTGTACTACGGGATCATGTTGCATCTTACAGGGGAGTAGTGTGTGACATCAAGTTCGGGTCCAAAAACTTGCCGAACCTAAAATGACCTAAACTGACCTAAAGTGACCAATTTTGATGCAATTTGACCAGTAATAGTAAAATGGCCATAACTTGGTCTACATAACTCAGAATGACCTGAAATTTTGCCCCGCGTTCCATAAGACATAGATCTAAAAGCTTGTAGTTTTGACCGAAACTCGAAAACTGAGGGAACTAGGTCGTCCGGCTAGGTCAAACTAGTATCTCGGAATCCAGCAAGTTGCAATAAAACGCAGTATACATGGGAATGAATTTGGTAATATGTACTAACCCTAAAAGACTATCGAATGTGACATATTAGTAACATTAAAACCTAATTTACCTAGAATGCATCGAGGGTCGACATATTAGGTTGACTAAGCAAGTAATAGAATCCAGTGAATTACTTATCAAGCATTATCGTTAGAGACAGTTTAAATGAGTACTGAAACACTTCAAATAGACTAAGGAAAAGGGAAGGAAACACTGAGTCAAGGCCAGGAGACAGTTATCAGAGGTTTGTGCACAACAGCTAATTCTTTTGAATTTTTCAATTGAAATGAATTATGACTATTTGTACATTATTGTTTTAAATTGTGGAAAAATTGATTTAGTGTGAATTATGAAAATTTGAAGTTAATTATGAATTGTGTTGCCATTTTGTGAATGAATTTATGACATTAGAAACTTATTGGATTCTCACGAATCATTTGAATAAAATGTTTGGAATTGATTTTGTGTTCACACTTAGCATGACAGTATCATATCATTCCTTCTCTATTTATGGGGTTGTGATCGTTTATTTTCCTTCTCCATTTATGGAGTCGTGATCGTTTATTTGTCTCCCTGTCTGGTTTACCAGTTGAGGTGATCGGATGAGTACTCATTTTATAGCTAGCTCCCTTCCTCATTGATTTCGATTAGTGGGGTTGTGATTGCTTTTTCGTGGTGTACAACGCGGCATTGATCGAAAATTTTGTGTCATGGCTTAAGTTGTGTATGAATTGGCAACACTGTGTTCGTAAATTATTTGACTAAATTGTGTTATTATGAGCTTTGATAATTGGCGAAATGGAGTTTAAATTCTTATTTACATTCACTGTCTTTTGAATTTAACTACGTTTTGATTACTGAGATTTATTATGATATTGTGTTAAATTCCTTATGATATTCATTGTCTTTAATTTAACTATGGTTTTACGTATCTATCATTTATATGATTTATGAACTGTGATTTAAAGTTGTATTTGGTTAATATTGTGCACCACTGAGACATTGTCTCAGCGATAGCTTTTCATTGCTGTCGCAGGTAGACAGATGGATAGGGCAGCAGACTAGGCTGCTAGTACATCCAGCGAGAGATTATCGGGTATAATGAGTATACCACATTTTGCTTTTTGTACTGTAATGTATGACCACTGTATGTACATATTGTTTTTGGATTTGAGCAGTTGTAAATTAAAATCATATATTGAAGTTGTAAAGTAAATTATGAGATATTTTGGCTTGTAAAAATTGTACTGTATTTCCTTATCTCAGTCTTTGAAAAATTACTGTAGATTTGAGTTGAGAAATATGTTGTGTTGAGTTATTTTGGAGTTGAGATTTGAAAATATATTGAAGTGCTTTTACAGGTTTTTGAAGAACTGTTTTGTCCAAAATACAGAGGGCACTCTGCCAAAACGTTTACAGAAATTATTAATAATTCAAATGTGTTAGCTCTTTCACTTAAGTTCAAAAAAAAAAAAAAATTTAACACCTGTAAATAGTGCTCACCACTGTAAAAGAAGTAAGAAAAGTTTTAAAATCCCTTGTAGTGTATTTAATGGGTTATCAGTAGACAAAGTTGGTAATTCATTATGTATACTACGGGATCATGTTATGCCTTACAGAGGGGTAGGGTGTGGCAGATATTGAATATGTAGTGGGTGATAAGGTATTCCTCAAAGTTTCTCTTTGGAAGAGGATTATGAGATTTGGCAGAAAGGGGAAACTGAGTCCTCATTTCATCAGACCATATGAGATTCTGGAAAGAGTGGGTCCTTTGGCATATCGGTTGGCATTAACTCCGGAGTTAACAAGGATACACAGTGTCTTTCATGTGTCCATGTTAAGGAGGTACAGATCTGACCCATCTCATGTACTATCAGCTGAAGAAATTGAGGTAAATCCAGACCTCTCATATGATGAAGAACCCATAGAAATCCTGGCATATGAGGTGAAGCAGTTGAGGAACAAGCAGATACACCTGATTAAAGTGCTGTGGAACCATCATTCAGGCCAGGAAGCTACTTGCGAACGTCAAGAGGATATGAGGAGACAGCAACAACAGCTGTTCAGAGACTAATGCAAGGTAAAATTTCGAGAAGAAATTTATTTTAAGGGGGGGAGAATTGTAACACCCCTAAGTTCGGCAGTGCATTCTACTGTTCCAGTGACCAGTGTTGTCCGGACAGCTAGGATGCCTAGAACTACACTTCGATATGAGTGAGGAGACATTAAATAATGAAATACAAAAAAAGAAAATACAAGAAAAACAAAGGAAAAATAATAGCAAAGAAATGTAACCAAGTTAAGCGAGCCGAGAACCCTAGCGATGGGTGACCGCACCGAGAAGTAGCGGCGTGGACCGTTGACTAGCCATGGACCGCGGGGAACCCTAAAAAATATTTTTAGGACTTAGATAGACACCTATTGAAGTATAAATACCATTATAAATATCAAATAAAAATTAATTAATTAGTACAAAGAAAAGTGAGAAATCGAAAAATGGACAAAACCCGGTGTTACAAAAAAATCGGGAATGTAACCCGAACAGGGGCATTGTGGTCATTTGACACCCTAAGTTGTCTTTTGACCTAAATGTCCATTAAAAATAAATGATATTACACTTGGAAAATGTCATGAAAAATTAAATTAGTGGTACCTAATGTAAATAGCAAAAATTGGAAGCTTAATGTGGGAAAATGAAATCTTATATTAAACTAATATTTAATTTAAGCTTGGTGCTCCACTCACCCATCAAAGTGGACCACTAACTCATAATCTTGGGCAGAATACACATCTTCATCTTCAACCTTAGAACCAGCAGAAATTTGCTCCCAAAAAACTCCATTGACGCATGGTTTGAAGCTCCATGCATGTGAGATTCAAGCTTCTTTCTTGGCACTTTCCTTCATTAAAGATTGTCTATACACCTTGGGCAGTAGATAGGCAACAAGAAGACCAAGTTTTGGAGTGATTTTGAAGAGTTTCCAAAGTGATAAGTTTGTGTTTTTGGGTTATGGCTTCATTAAAGTTAGTAAGAATGTTATGGGTACTTAAATTATGGAGAGATTTTTGAGGTTTGATGTTTAAAGGGAGAGGTGTATTTTTGGCAGCCATGGAAACTCCTTGAGGGCAGTTTATTCTTGCTTGTAAATGGTAGATTAAAGGGTTAATTAAATGTTTATGTGTGTAGGAATTAATTTTGGTGATGTATACTTAGTATATGTGAATGTGTACTTGAATTTGGAAGCTTGGAAATTAATGGACTGTAATGTATGAATCGGCAGCCTGGCTTGGTGAACCATAAAGATGTTATTTCATGTTTGGTTTATGGAATATTAATGTTGAATTGTGATAGTTGTTATGGCAGCTTGGGTATATGTATGATGGTGTGAGGTTGGACATGTAAATGAGCTAGGTTAGGTGATTGAATTGTTGTAATTTGAGATTGAAAAATTTTGTACCAAATGGTGCATGTTGAGTGCGATTATAAGCTGCCAAAATGACCAACAATATGTTGTGAAATGTATTTAGGTTAGGGTACAAACCAGAATTGGCATGAATGTGTAGTTTGGTAAGTGTTGAAAGTATCCTTTGATGAGTAATGAACAAATGCAATAGGGCAGTTTATGTTATGGGCCTAGAACCTTAAGTGTGTCGCTCCAATTGGTATGAGACCAATTGGAAGTGAAACTAGGCACAAAATGTGCCAACTTTCATGAAGGAAGCTTACCAAAATTCTGCTTGTAAGATAACTTGAAAAGTGACCAAATCCGGATTAGTGCATTTAAGGCCTGAAAATTGACCATTTGGGCAACAGTTAGTATTTTGGCCATAACTCACTCAAAACAGGTCCACTTGACCTGAAATTTTGACCATGAATAGTTAAGACATATATCTACATGTCTTATGAAGATACCAAAGCCCAAAAATGACCAAAAGCAAGTCAAACAGCTTGCACAAGTTTGGGTCCAAAAACTGGCTGAACCAAAATTGACCTAAAATAACTTAAAGTGACTAATTTTGGTACATTCTAACCAGCAATAGTAAAATGACCATAACTTGGTCTAGTAAACTCAGAATAACCTGAAATTTTGCCCCGCATGTAATAAGACATAGATCTACAAGTTTGTAGTTTTGACCAAAACCCGAAAGCCGAGGGAACTAGGTCATCCGGCTAGGTTAAATTAGCATACCGGGATCCAACAAATTTCTATAAAACGCAATATACATGGAAATGAATTTGGTAATATGTATCAATACTAAAAGGCTACAAATGTGACATATTCATAACATTAAAACCTAATTCACCTAGACTGCATCGAGGGTTGATATCTTAGGTTGACTAAGGAAATAATAGAATTCGATAAATTAATTATTGAACCTTATTCTTAGAGACAATTTAAATAAGTGTTGAAACACTTCAAAATTGTGTTTCTCAATCAGCAAAGACTCAGGCAAGGGGAAGGAAACACTGAGTTAGAGCCAAGAGACAGTTATCAGAGGTTTGTGCACAACTAGTTTGTAACTGATTTTGTTTTGAATATTTCATATGATTAAATGACATATTTTTCTTATGTATTATGTTTAACAAGCATTGGATTTAATTCAATGATTATTGAAATTGTTATAGTATGTATGAAATTAGCTTTGTGAAATGGTATTTCCACAAGTATTAAGCATTGTTATGGATTGAATAAATTATGTTTTGGAAAATTGTGATAGAACATATTTTGAATTGTGATGGTAATTTTCATGGAAAAATGCAAATTTATGATTTGAATTGTGATGAGCATAAAAATTATTGGCTATTGGAATTGAATTTGAATCCAATTATATTGTGATTTATGCTCACTAAAGGGATTGTGATATTGTTTTATATCTCACTATAGATGCTTGACTAGGTTATTACCCGTCTCTCTCATTTGTGGAGAAGGCAATGGAGTTAGTTGTGTTTTGATTACCATGGTACGTGCACAGGCTTAGGTTTTCCTTTGAGTTGAGGTTAGATCTAAGTTTTTTTTATCGTTATGGCCCTTGCGGAAGATTCATTATTTTGATGTGTCTTGTGCATGATGATTCGACCTCCCCGACCATAGGGAGTTAGAATTTGAATCGACCTCCCCGACCATAGTGTGACACCCCTTACCCGTGTACAGTATATCCGAGTAAGCAATGTCACGGTGTATCGGCACACTCTATTTTACCTTCATCAATTTTTGTCATAATTTTTGAATATAATTTATGAAATATAATTTATTTAAGCCATTTATCGAAATTATAATTTATTTGAGGTTCCGAAAATTTTAAAGAAAATCCGGCAGAGTACCGGCTAAAAATAGAGAAAACAGTTCTTCGGAACCTGTTAAAAACACTTCCAATAAACAAATTCATTCATTCTCAACTCCAATATCAAGATCTCAGCAATTTTTCAATTTCAGGTCTCAACAACCTTTTCATTTCTCAAACATCCCTTTCTCAGGGTTCTCATATATAAACAATAATTAAATACACAAATTACTTCCATACATACCCATAAATCTTTATTATTTACATGAACCTCAAAATACATTACATAAATTCCAAATACATATGAGAAAATAAAAATTTAATTACAAAATGACAAAATGACATCTAGTGTCCTACCAATGCACTGCAGGTGACGAGGTGACACGGACACTGTGCAGAACTGCAAGATGGACTCACCTACCGATCATCTGGGCTCACGATCTGTATCTCCAGTACCTACGCGTGGCAAAAGCAACGCGCTAAGCAATAATGCTTAGTGGTGCAATAATAAAATAAAAGAAAATAGCAAGAAAACAAATATATAGTGAATGTGTATGATTCATTTGTTTAGTATGGTTATATATACATTAATTCAGTAACTTTGTTCACTTTCATTCATTTAGTTGCCCAAGTAACCTACACTAGACGACTGGACTAGATAACAGGTAAACTGGCACTGGGTATCTAGTACCTCGGGCCGTCACACCATCGGTCGCATATGCATCACCCGGCAGGCAAATGTAACGACTACCAAGTCAGAATAATCTCAGGCACAAGGCCAAGTCTCAATGCAAAGTCAGAATGGCTAAAAGCCATGAAATCATATAATGGCATTTTTGCCATGTACAGTACTGCTAACTGAACCCTATTGGCATGCCAAACTATCCAAACCAATCATGTTAGGTATACTAGGGCATTTGAAACTTTTAAATTCTTCAATTTGTGCATTTCAAGTTTTGGGGTCACTATTCACGTCATTGGTCAACAAAAATGTTGACTTTTGGATAGAAAATATGTGTATTAGTTTCAACACCCCAAACATACCACATTTTGTATTTAAAACTTGTTGGAATTGATTGCCATTTCCATTTCTCAACTTAAATCAAGGAGGGCAGAATTTTCAGTTTTGGAGACCCAACTTTACTGTTCCATTGGGCCCTGTTACAGTGGGAATTTGAAGAAATGGCAAACATGAAAGTTGTTCCTTATTTTGTCTAATTGAATTTCCTTTTTTGAATCACTCCATTTGGAGTTTTGTAACTCCAGATATGGTCCAAAAACCACAGCTGGCCGGATTACCATTCTGCAGAAATTACCATATCTATAGTAACATGAACAGTGACTGTGAGTGCATGTTTGAATTGGTTCTGGCCATAATTTGGGGTAGGTTCCTTCATGAAAGTTCTTTGTCTATGTCTTAGCTTTTTTCTGTAAAAATTTCAGGTCAATTGACCAAATCTACAGTGAGTTATGGCCAAATGAACAGTTACTGTTCATTTGGTCAATTCTGCAGGGGCTGTTGCAGTGTGTCCGGATTGGGGCCAAGTTTTGGTCCTCTTGCTTTAGTCTTTTGGGCATGGTTTCTTCAGCAAAAATGTGACATTATAAGCCTAGTTTCATGTCCAATTGGCCAAACATCAATTGGACTAACACAGCCAAAGTTATGGCTGTGTAATTGGACTGAAATTTTAGTCCATTTCTGCTGTCCATAGGCAGCATCGTCATTCCCTTTTTCCATGCTATTTTTCAGTCCATATTATGGTCAAATCTCCTCAAATGGTCAATAATTGACCATTAATATGTCCTCTAACAATTTCATAAACCAAATCAATTTTCACTCCCCAAAACTCTAGCTTCCAATCCATGAATCATGCAACACATCCCAATTAAGGTCATCAATCATTCATATGTCATTATCTAAGCTTGTGTTTAGATTTTAGCCCAATAAAACTCATCAATTCCTCATCCTATAAGTGCTGGCCAAAATTTGCTTCTCAATTTCACACATGAGTTTCTTCAATTTCTTAATTATTTATTCATATTCAAACTAAATTTCAATAAGTAAACAAGATTAGGAAGTTAATATGCACTAACCTCACTTAGGAGCTTTTCTCCCTTCCTCAAAGTCTTGGTTTCCTTTTCTTTTTGCTCCCACAATAATCACCAAGATGATAGAATGAATTTTTGTGTTGGTAATTAGGGTTTTTAGTGGAAGAAAGCTAAGAAAGATGAAGGATGAAAGGTTGTTAATGGTGGAATGGGTAAGGGTGAGTGGGTGGCGTGAAGAAGAAGAGAGGGAGCTGGTTTTGGGTTTCTAGAATTCTGCCTCATTACCCATTTTTATTTCATTTTAATGGACTTGCTTAAATTTGATTGGCCAATACACTTTTAATTACCTAAGCATGACATCATAATTCCCAATTTAGCTCCTTTTTCTTTCTTTTCTTTTCTATCAAGTTTCAATTTAATTTCTAGTAATGTTTATTCATATTTTATGTCATATTAATTATTTACTCAACTGGACAAGTCGGCCAAAAATCACCTCTGAAGGCGAAATGACCAAAATGCCCTCCGTTTGGCTGAACGGGTCAAATTTGTCTGTACCGATTGAAAAATTTTTCTAGGTATTTTCTTGGCATTCTAATGCCATGGGAACCCCAATAACCCTTCTCTGGAGTCCCAAAAATTATTTTATAATTTTTCCCCTGGGTCTAGGGCTCCTCGTTGCGAGAACCGCAACTTCCCTCTGGTTACCCATCGCTAGGGCACCGGCTCGTTTAACTTGTTTGTATTTTATTTTTAAAATTTTTACTAAGTGTTTCTTATTAATATTTGAGTTAATTATGGTCCCTCTCTTAAGTTTAATTATTTTTTCGGACATTCTAGCTGTCCGGACCGACACCGGTCACCGGAACAGTAGAATGTACGGAATGATTACCGGGAGGGTGTTACACATAGGGAGTTAGAATCACTTCGAATATGGCCCTTTCGGATTAGTCTTGCATAGTTAGTGAGATAAAGAATGATTTTTGAGATAAAGAATAATTTTTGAGATACAGCATGATTTTTGAGATACAACATGATTTTTGAGATAAAGAATGATTTTTGAGATACAGCATGATTTTTGAGATACAATATGATTTTTGAGACAGAATGTTTTTGAATAGTAAAGAATTGTGATTTCAGTTATGATTTATGTATAATTGATTTTGTTGGAACTACCTTAAATGGTTAGTCATGATTTGATAAATTGAATTTCGTGATCAAAGTCATTTCATACAAATGATTTACATTATTAGCAATGAATATTTTGAGTTTTGGAATTCGATGAGTATTCAGATTTCCAAATTATTTGCTATAAATTTTGTCAATGTATATTATACTATGTTTTAAATTATAGTTGTGCACCACTGAGTTCACCACTCAGCGATAGCTTTGTATACTGTCGCAGGTAAGAAGAGCATAGAGCAGTGAGTAAGTTTCTTTGAAGACACATTCAGATCAGCTCCAGGTATATCATAGGTATACCCATGTACATAGGTTTTGATGTATGCATGTAATAATATGTATGTAAATTATTTGAGCAGTTGTATAAAAACTCTTGTAAAATATTTTGGTATGTAATTAAATGTAAATTATTGTAAATGTAAATTTGGGATTTCATTTATCTGAAATAGTTTTGTAATATTAATTTTAAGTCTTGTAATCAATGAAATGTTTCTTTTATGAGGAGATTGATTTGATTATTGAGATTTGAATTATGAGTTCAAATGAAGTTATTGAAGTTGTATTTGAGAAAACATATTGGGAGTGTGTTCTTTGCAGGTTTTAAAGAACTGTTTTCTCAAAATACAATCGGCACTTTGCCAAAATTTTGAAAAAAATTTTATAGCACCAGATTTAATCGATGATTTAAATTTCATGAAAATTGTTTTAAAATCCCTTGTAGTATATTTAATGGATTATCGGTAGGCGAAGTACGGTAATTCATTAGGTGTACTACGGGATCATGTTACATCTTACAGGGGAGTAGTGTGTGACAAGTAGAATGTACAGAATGGTTACAGTGGGGGTGTTACAATTGCTAATAGAATCCTAATTGATTTAAGCATAGCAACAGGTAAGAAAGTCTCCTCATAGTCAATTCCTTGCCTTTGGCGAAACCCTTTTGCTACTAGTCTTGCTTTATAGCTCTCTACTTTTCCATGAAAACCAATTTTCTTCTTGAAAACCCATTTGTTCCCTATAGGTACAAGACCTTTAAGTGGGTCAATAAGATCCCAAACTTGATTCTTATACATGGAATCAATATTGGATTTCATAGCATCAATCCATTTTGAAAAGTCTATATCTAATATAGCTTCTTCATAGGTAAGTGGATCATCTCCATGATCTACTTCTTCATAAGTAGACAACTCTTATTGTTCTTTATGAAGGAAACCATATCTCACTAGTGGGTGAGATACCCTGGTTGATCTACGAGGAATAGCTGTAGATGTTTCATCAATAGGTGTAGTTTGACTAGATGGATCCATATCCATCTGATCTATTGATTGGTCAAAATTCTCCAATTCTAATTCTATTTGCCTTCCTTTGCCTCCTTCTTGAACAAACTGTTGTTCAAGAAATGTGGCATCTCTACTTACCACAACCTTTTGTGATGTAGGCAAATAAAAATAATATCCAAAACTATCTTTTGGATATTCAACAAATTGACCCTTTTCTGATCTGGTTTCCAATTTATCAGTGTTCAGCTTTTTTATATAAGCTGGACAACCCCAAATCTTAACATGCTTAAGACTTGGTTTTCTTCCATGCCATATCTCATAAGGTGTGAAAGATACTGATTTTAATGGAATTCTATTCAGAACATACAAAGTTGATTCTAATGCAAATTCCCAAAAGGAGATTGGCATATCAGTATAGCTCATTATACTACGTACCATATCCAATAGGGTACGATTTCTCCTTTTAGATACACCATTCAGCTGTGGTATTCCTGGAGGAGTCAACTAGGAAACAATGCCATGTTCTTTCAAGTATTTACCAAATTCAGTACTCAAGTATTCATCTCCTCGATCCGATCGAAGAGCTTTAATACTATTTCCTATTTGATTTTCTACTTTAGATTTAAATTCTTTGAACTTTTCAAAGGATTCATGTTTGTATTTCATCAAATACAAATATCCAAACCTTGATTTATCATCAATAAAGGTAATAAAACAATGAAAACTGTCTCTAGCTATTTTTTTAAATGGACCACATACATCACTATGTATTAGCTCCAAAATATTTTCAACTCTTAGCCCTTGTCTAACAAAGGGTGATCTGGTCATTTTGCCTTAAAGGCAGGATTCACAAGTTGGAGTAGGTTCAGAACCCAATGGGGATAGAATCCCCATTTTTTCTAGTTTTGCAATCCTATCTTCTGCAACATGACCTAACCTTAATTGCCAAATATATTTTGAACTTGAGTTGATTTTCACCATGACATTGCATTCATTTATAGCACTTGGATTCATTTTGTGTTTGTCATTATTATCCAAATAATAAAGACCATCATTCATATAACTCGAGCCAACATATTTATTTCCAAAATAAATATTGCAAACATCATCTATGAACTGAAATTCATAACCATCTCTAGTCAAACTAGGTATCGAAATAATGTTCTTAAAAGCATCAGGTACATATAAGATATTATTCAAACACAAAACATGTCCAGACATGTAAAAAGATTTAGATCTTATGGCTAAAGCTTCAACAGTTGAGCCATCTCCAATCCAGAGTCTAACATCTCGAGAATGCAAGCTGTTACTGTTTATTAGTTCCTGCATATCATAAGAAATGTGAGAACTAGTACCAGTATCTAAAACCCAAGTTGTAGATCAACTATGAGTATCATCAGAATCTAAATAACAAGATATGGACAGACCTTCCGAAGGTGTATCCTTCTTGTCCTTCAGTGAAGCAAGATACCCTGGGCAGTTCCTTTTCTAGTGCCCATCCTGCTGGTAGTGGAAACACTTTCCTTTGCCTCCATCAGCTTTAGTCTTCCCTTTCTATTTAGCTATTTCTTGGAAGGACCAGGAATTTGAGATTTCTTTTTTCTTATTTCCCTTCTTCTTATTGGACTTTCCAATAGAAGAAGATGCAATCAAAGCTACCTCTTTTCCTTTATTGGCCGATATATTCTTTTGAGCAATAACCAGCATGTTGAGTAAACCAGCCAAGGTGCATTCCTATTTAGTCATATGGAAATTTGTCACAAAATTCCCAAATGACTCAAAAAGAGACTGAAGGATCAAATCCGTTTGCAGTTGGAAATCCATGTTAAAGTCAATATGTTCCAGCTGCTCAATCAGCCAAATCATCGTATGGACATGATCCCCAACATTCTGTCCCTCAGACATCTTCATTCGAAATAGCTGTCTAGATATCTCATACCTAGTATTCCTGCTATGCTCACCATACAATTCTTGTAGGTGAAGGAGGATCTCACTCGCACTCTGCATGTTCTCATACTACTTCTATAACTCATTGCTCGTAGAAGCAAGCATGTAACACTTGGCTCTCATATCATGCTCCTTCCACTTATCGAAAGTTTCATGTTCCTCTTGAGTGGCCCCTAAAGGTAAGTGACGAGGAACCTGTGAGTCTAGAGCATATCCTATATGTTCAAGGTTCAGGACAAGCTTCAAATTCCTTAGCCAATCAGAGAGATTAGGTTCTGTCAACCTATTGCGATCAAGTATGCTTGCAAGGATATTGGATGGTGGTGGTTGTGGTGTGCTCATTATTATCAGACAATTAACTGTAGAAAATAACCAGATTAATTAGTAAATGTATCATTTATTTAACCAAAATGATTATGATCTTTTAATCAAATTGGTTCTCTCACTAACTTAGCGAATCCTACACTTCCAAAATAGAAAATGGAAATCCTAGTTGGATGGATTTCTAGTGGGTGATTGAATTCTTATAATCTTATTGATCATCCTCAGGTACATCTATTATTAGAATTACAATGAACTATAAGTGAGCAATTCCTTACCCATCACATCTCATGTGAGGTTCAATCCTTTACCTAGCCCCTGATGCTCAAAATCTCAGGCACATCCATTATTGACTTTTCTTACATTAGTTAAGTTGATCCCATTGAGCCAGTAAACATGCAAATAATTTCAATGTCCTTAGGTACATCTATTATTGGCCACCAAACCATTTACATATTTACAACATCTCATGCTTAGCAATTATTCTTAAGCAAATCTCTTAAATTAATTATATCACATGCAAGTATTTAAAATATCTTAAAATAATTGCCTCAATAGGGGGCCCATGTTATAATTACTTTAATTATACCATTTCCAACTTAATCATTTATTTGGAAGATTTTGTGCTCGTCCTAATTACTATTATGGTCTCACTTTGCACATTATCCAATTAGCATGCATATATCATATTCCTGCATACATTTCCATACATCTCATGCATTCATGGATAATAATAAATATGGTATGATCATGGACTTTCTAAGGGATTCAATTTTGAGACACCAAGGATTGAATCAGGGCATTCTTAGGTGCATTTCATTTATTCATATTACAAGAGTTGCTGAAGGAGTACATAATCAACACTTGATCTTGAATTCCCCCCACTAGTCCCACCAATGCTCTTAACCTCCTTGATCTTCTTGCAATCCAATTGCATAGTAATCCTTGACATACCAAGGCGAATTTACAAGAACCAAATAAATGAAATTACAACCCAAAAAAAAATATTACAACCTTTATAATATATGCCCCCAAAATAAATTAAAATAAATTAATTAATTTACAACCCAAAGAAACATAAAAGAAATAAATCCAATCACATTTGTCTTATATTGTCCATGATCATCCATTATACATATCACTATTTAACAATTAAATAAAACATACATACTTAAATTAAATTGAATATCTCATATTAAACTTAAAAATCCAGATTTGAATATGATTCAAACAAATTTAAAAACTCAGATTTGAATCATATTCAAACAAATTTAAAAATTCAGATTTGAATCACATTCAAATAAATTTAATTGTGTGATTATAATTCTAATTAAACATTTTAATTAGACATAAAATGGACCTTAGATCATACAACAATTGCACATTCAATATCCATCATACCTTGCGCACCATAGTGGTGCCACAACCATGCGCACCATGGACACAACCAAGCATGCTGCCACCTTTTCTTTGCAACCAACAATGAACCAATCATCTCATGATCAAATCACACAATTAAATCATATATTAAACAATCTAAATAGCAAATATAGTGGCTTTGATACCAATTGAAGGAGCGGAAGCATGAAAAACATAAGTTTAGATTATTGAATTCAAAATTTTTCTTCTAGGGTCTCATGCATCATGCAAGATTTATTATTTATCTATTTGATTTTAATGATAAATAGCATATTAAAACACTTTTAATATATTTTTAGATCTACGTTTGCTATTTAAGATTTTAGAATTAATAGATTAATTCATTAGAACCCTAGATTTAATCAAGAACAAATGCACTAACCTTTTATTGCATTGTAGTTGTGTTTGGTACCTTTGGGATGCACCTAGAACACCAGATGTTGTCCTTCTAACTTGTCCACATCAAGATGACCAATGCTAGCCCCTTGAGCAGCTTCTTAAGCCTTTTCAATCAATTAGAAATTCAAGTTTTGCCTTTAGAGAGATTACAGATGTATATAGCACACTAGAAACGATTTCTAGCAATCTTAATTCAAAAGAATGTTGGCAATTCTCTTTGAATTGATGAGAGATGAAGAAGAAGAGAGGGGAGAGGCTCGTTGGGTGGTGGCACAAAAGAAAGAATGGCAGATTGTATTTTTTTCTTTCATCCTTTCCCTTATATAGCTAGGTCATCACTTAAAACTCTTGCCACATGTCATTTTCTGATTGGCTCTTGGTTTAATTGACCCAATCACATTGTGCCAAGTGTCAAATCTAGATTTAATCTTGACTTTGATCATCTTACATGATTAAAAGACATATGGCAAGCTTATGTGTAGTGCCATATGTCACCATCTCATGGTGCCACATGTCACCCTGTGAAATGACCAAAATACCCTTGTGTCTTAATTTTGAGTTCTCAATCCAAAATAATTATTTCTCTTCTTCTAATCAATTTATATCAAATGTAAATTAATTAGTTAATCTCTATTAATTAATTTCTCATAATTAAATTCGTATTTAAACACTTTAAATATAAATTTAACTTGTACTATACATCCAATAACCTAGATTTGGTTTCAAGCCATGTTAGGGACTTTGCAATCTAATTGCAAACCAAACCTATTTAATTAATTAATTAAACTCTTTAACTAATCACATTTAACTTGGTGATTACTTATGTATGTGTGTGACTCACTAGGCTCGTTACTAATTGGCAATGAGATATGAAATTAACTCTCAATATCATTAGAACTCTTTCTTACCATAAACGATTTCTCTAAATCATTTTAGGCACTTCATAGACTATGGTTAACACCTAGCATAGAATGCCATAGCCACCCAATTAGTAATAAGGTTTACCTTAAATGAACCTATAATCATATGTTACCATGCACTAGAATCTCTCTGTTACAAAATCCCAATTCGAGCTGGAGTCATGGTTTATGTCAAACCCCATTTGCTATGAATATTATGTTCTCTTTTAATTCCAGTTCTTGATTAAAAAGATTTTCTCATCAGAAACTCTTTTCTGATTAAATCTATCTGTCCTGGCCAGGAACTTGAAATATCAAGAACAATTAAATGAACATAGGATTTTATCCCTATTTACTTAGGGTAACGGATTCCATCTTGATCAACACCTACCTCCATATATAACTAGTAAAAGCCAACACATGCCCATATACCCATACACAGTATAAGTATAAAAGCAGTATCAAACTCAAACCACCTATATACAAGATAACTATGCTATCTCAGGTCTAAAGATTATATGCACTAATATGATTTATGAGAATGCATTGGCAAGAGTAAACTCCATGTGCTTGTCATAAGTGTCACTAGTTCGGCCTACTTATCATGTATAAGTGCCTATCATGTTTGTTATATGGTATAAGACTCAGCATTCTATCTTATTTATATCTCATATAAATACATTGGGAACAAAAATGAATACAATCTTTCTGGATAAGTCATGTCCTTATTGTGAAGTATCCTCGATTGTGAACCAATTTATGATACTTTGTGCTGGAAATACTATCACTCATATCCTTAACAACTTAAGAATAGAATTTCTAACAAAATATCAATGGACCTTTTCTATTACACTTAAATATATTATGTAGCTGGAGCAGTGAAAATGCGTTTTATTAATAAAACATGTACAAGATACATACTAAATGATATGCTCTAGGGCATACTACTAACATCTTGAGTATCCAAATTATGACTTATTTTTTTCTTTATTTGTATATATTATTTCATTGTTATATTATTACACCACTAAGCAGAAATTCTTAGCGCGATAGAATTATTTCCTCGCGCAGGTACTGAAGGTAAAACCAGTAGACAGTTGACTGAGATTTTTAGAGCCTAGATCTGCAGAAGTGTCAGAAGATTTCAAGGTTGTCACTTCCTCAGTAATGCATGTAGATAGGGCTCATGTTAAGCATATAATATATTTTGTATATTTTAATTATTTCTTATGTTGTAATTCAATTTAAGAATTTGTAGTAAATAAGTCTGTGATTTACTTAAACTGTATAATATGTAGACTGTGAACTTATGTAATTAGTTGACAAATTATGCTACTTAATGGAATTGAACATTTGGATATATGAGTTGATTCTTAATATGAATGAGATTGAAATTGTGAATATAGAAAATATGTGATATTTACTACACTGGTCATATTTAACAAACAACGTTAGTGCATAAACCATTTTTGAATAAATATATCAAGAACTGTAATGAAATCAGATAAGATCAGGTGCTCTGGCACACTGTGTGGTACGCCTTGCTCGGCTAAACTGTAGATGGGTGAGGGGTGTTACATTACCATACTTCATTTATCGATAATTTATTAAATATACTATAAGAGATTTTGGCAGAACGATTCCATTTAACAATCTGGCATGGTGATAAAAATTTAAACTAAGTGTTTTCAAATCAACTATATGTCATAAATCTTATTTAGGAATAATTAAGCATTTTCAAAATTTTGTGAAAAATCCACGTGGTTATGGCTAAAATTATATAAAAACAGTTCTTCATAACCTGTTGAAAAAAAAAATTTACAAAATTATATCATGTCTAATTGGAACTCAATCAACTCATTCTCAATAAATCTCATCATAAAGAAAATAATTCATTATTTACAATGCTCATGAAGAAATTTAAATGTTTGCATTCATTGAAATAACATAATTAATACTACAAAAATTTACATGTAAATAAAATCTCAAAATACTATTACAATAATTTCAATCCTAAATTTTTATTACAAACTTTTCTGTACAACTGCTCGAATGTAATTACATACAAAAAGCTATATGATTACATCAAAATATAATGTACAAGAGTATACCTATTATATACCCGAAGATAGTCCCAATACGTCTAAAGTGATCTCACTCAGCTGCTCTATATTTTCTTTTACTAGTGACAACATACAAAGCTATTGATGAGCGGTGAACTCAGTGGTGCACAAACTAATAATTTAAAACTTAATACAAATTATGCTTTGACAAATCATAATAAAAAGAAAAGCTTGAATCTTTAAATTCTTCAAAATTCATAACGTCCAAAATCAATATTTTCAACTATGCAAATCATTCGTTTGAATGACATTTTGATCAAATAATAATAATTTATCCACATTTCTCTTGAACCATGTAAACAATATAATATTTTTCAATCACTAACAAATATTTATTTCGATCATGTTTTATCAAAGTATGCATAAATTAAGGGTGTTGTCAACAATTCGCATAGTTGGACCTATGACACAAAATTTCACAATCAATGCAATGTTGTACACTACGACAAAGAAAACTCTCCCAATAACCAAGGCTAAAGGGAGGAACAAAGACTAGCTAGTATAAATGAGTACTCATCCAAACTCTTCCTCAACTGGCAAGCTAGAGAGGAAGGAACTCAACCCCAATAAGTGGAGGAGATATCTCACTAGACAAGCTAATGGGAAACACAAAGTATACTGCCCTGTCAACAGTGGTTTCAAAACATATTTAAATAAATTTCATTCCCAAAATACATTTATAAAATCAATGAACACATTCAAGTATAGTAAATTCATGCACAAGGTTGGCAACACATCAAGTTTACAAAACACTTCTAAAGACATTCAAATATCGGCCCACCCCCTTACTATAATGAAACCAAGGGCCAACATCCGCCTTTCCATAATATAAAGTCATTTTATAATTCACAATTTTCAAAACAATATAAATAATTCTTTAAATGCTTAGGAAAAATCGTATTTGGCTCATACAAATTTTATTTAACAATTTAAAGCTCTCAATGCAATAAGAATCATAAAACATTTATATAAACTTATTCAAATCCATTTCAAAGTGAAAAACAATTAAAAGAGTTAGTTGTGCACAAACCTTATTTGACTTCTCTATTCTTGACTTAATCCTTCCCTTCTTTAAGAGGCTCCTTTCCAACTGAAACACATAATTAAAGTGTTTCAATACCTATCCAAATCATTTCTACTAATGAATCCAACAATTAAATTTTTGCATACTTAATTTACTCATAAAAACTTATAAGGTTTGAGTTCTTTGCATTTGGTGCATTTGTGGTTACTATTCACTTTACTATTCATCCAAAATGTTGACTTTTTTTATAATTAATAGGTATACCATTTCTGAACACATGGTCATACCACATTTTGAGTCACAATTTTGTTAGCATTAGTCGCCAATTGCAATTCAAGGCTTATTAGGAGAAATTTCAAAATTTCAATTTTTGTCTCAAATGTTTAATGTTCCATTGGACCAATTTATAGTGGAACTTTGGCTAAACTTTCTTCATCAAAGTTGTTGCTTATTATTTCTACTTTAATTTTCTTTTTGAATCACTCCATTTGGAGTTTCTTAGCTCAAGTTATGGCATTTTTACCATAACTGGTCGGATTGGTCCATTTCCAAATTTCTGGGCAAATTTAGTTCTGGCAGCTTTGATGATCTAATTTTGATTAGCAATTTGAATAGGTTATGGTCAGAATTTGGGTTTATATTTTCCATTAAAGTTGTTCTACTATGTCTAAGCTTTCCAACGGTTCAAAAATCAGGTCATTTGGACCTCTCTACACAAAGTTATGACCATTTGAACATATACTGTTCATTTGGTTAATTCTGCCCAGAATTAGGGCACCAATTCCGGATTCAACCTAATTTTAGACCAACTTATTGTCCATTTTTAGGCCAGGGTTCTCTATAAAAAATATAGCATTATGACCCTAATTTCATCTCCAATTGGCCTCACACCAATTGGAGCAATACAATTCAACTTATGGCATTTATACCTAGCTGGACTCATTAGTCTAAAATTTCACAATTCCATATCTACAACTTAACTCAATTCCAATTATCAATTCACAATTCAAAACTTAATAAATGACCAAAATTGAGCATCAAAAGATCAATTGGTCATCAATTCTTAAAAATCCCCAATTTCATTCAAAACGCTAGCCACCATAAACCCTAATTCTTTAAATGTCACAATTTATGCAATTCAAGCATACTAATCATATCTACCTACTCATTCAAGCTTGTATACATCTTTAATTGGATTAAAACATAACAAGGCCTCACCATACCATGTAATGCCCTCATCATAGGTAGTCTGTACATTCTACTGTTCCAACGACTAATGTCTGTTCGGATAGCCAGAATGCCTGGAACTACACTTAAACTATAGTGAGGAGGCATAAATTGAAGGAATAGATGTTAAGAAAATATAGGAAAAATTTAGAGAAAATAAACTTTAATTTAGGGAATTTATAAATTGGTACAAAAATAATACAAATAACCCAATATGCACCATGAAGGGCATTTTGGTTATTTGACCCCCAGAGGTGAATTTCGACCTAAATGTTAAAATTAAAAATTTGAGAGAATAAAAATTAACATAAGTTAAAAACCTTTTGAATTTAATTAGGAACAAGAAGAAGAGAAAAGAAAAAGAAAAAGAAAAGAAAAGAAGAAGAAAAGAAAATAAAAAAGACTTAGGAAAATTTTAAAAGTTTAAAGTACAAAAATAAAAATATAAATAAACATATAAGACAAAATGCCACCAAGCTCCATCTTCTTCCCCACTCCCTCTTCTCTCTCTCTCTCTTTCTTTTCCATGGCCAGCTGCATGCTCCCATTTCCACCATTGTTGTCAAGCTTTCAAGCTTGATTTCCCAAGCTTCTACCCATCAAAACCCATAGCTCACTTCATAAAAATTACTCCCCACTCCCTAAGGAACCATAGATACCCATAAGAAGCAAAGAAAGTAAAGTTTAACAAGTTACAGAAAAAGGTTAGTGCACTAATCCATTTTCTTCTCTTAATTAAACATGAAAAACATGTTTAGCCAAGTATAAGTGTCATGAAAATAAAAAGAAAATCTCAAGGAAAGAGACACTTAAATTTTCGAAAACCATGGAACCTTGAGCTTTGTTGCTTGCAAGTGATGAAAAATGGTTCCATGAGTATGTGTGATAAGTTGATATGTTTGGGAATTTAAATGTGTAGTGTTTGTGCAAATTTAAAACTTTGAAAACTAGGGTTTATGGAAATGATTAAGGACCTTGTGTAAATGCTTAAAATTGACCTATTGAGTTGAGATTGTGCTTATAGAAGTGTTATGCATGCAAATAGAAGTAAGGGAGTTGGAGGAGATTGAATTTTGGAAGTGTCAATTTTCTGCAGGTTTGGACTCAATGAGTCTAGTGGGTTTGTGGAACCATAACTGAAAATGTCTGACTCCAATTAATGTGAGGCCAATTGGAGGTGAAATAAGAATGAAAATAGCCCATTTTTTATGTAGACACCATGCCTAAATTTTATTAAAAACTTGACCTAAACACTGCCCGAATCCGGATTACCATGCACTAAAACTCAGAAAATGATCAAATGAACAGTACATGTTCTCTATACTAGTCCAAATGACCTAAATTTAGTATCATTGGAAAGCTTAGATATAGGGCTTCATGAATACCACTGAACCTAGAAATGCCAAAAACCAAACCAAATTGCTGGCCTAAGTTGGGTCACAAAACTGCCCAGAATTTTGTTGTTTAGAAACTGCTGGACATAAACTCACCCGACCAGTCTTGGTAAAATGGCCATAACTTGGTCTACAAGAACTCAAATGCAATGAAACTAGTGGCACAATATCCACAAGACATAGATTGGCAAAATTGGTATTTTGACCAAAACCCAGAAATTAAGAGAACTAGGTCAAATAGTTAGAACAAATCACTGCATCAAAACCTGCAATCTGACCAAACTTCACTTGACCCCAAAACAGTCTTTTAGTCATAACTCCCACTAGAAAAATCCAATTGAGATGAGCCATACCTTTCAAGAAACCTGAGAAATAGGGCTACAACTTTGTTTTAGGAATCTTCCTCAAGTTATGAATTTAAGAACCTCAAAAAGTGACCTGAAGTCACTGTCCTGAATTAAGCCCCTGTTGGCACAGGGTACATGAACCCAGGTCAGTTAATTGGCCATAAATAATTCCAAAAAACTTGAAAAATTGTGATACAAATTTCTCAATGATCATAAGACATAGGGAAACAATTTTTAAGAAGATAACTATGCCTAAAAGTGATTGCAACCTATTCCATTAATTATGTAAACTTTAAGTCCAAAAGCAGCCTAGTTAAGGAACCAAAATCTAGAAATGAGTTAGTTATGGTTACCTGACCATAACTTGAGTTCTAAAATCAAATTGACATGATTCAAAAAGAAAAATAAAGATAAGACATAGGGGAACAACTTCCATGAAGGAAGTGTGGCCAAACAGTGGCTACAAATTGATCAAATGGATAGGTAAAAGTGAGACACAAAAACTGAAACTAAAGAAAGGTCCATAAGATAAATTATCTTATGGTAGGGAATTTAACCCTAACAAGCTATTGAACACTAAACCATATGAAAGAGGTATATGGGACCTATTTTCCCACTATAAAGTGATATGAACATTTAAATAAATATGTAATAATGTGTAATTGCCCATAGTATACCTACACTTATTTATTTAGTTTGGATCGATTGGCATACCAATTAGGGACTATAGATAGTAGTACTGCCTACCAAGAAAATCATAAACTGACAATATATATCTGGTATGATTGTTCTACAGGCTATATGCCTACTTATTGGCCATTGTGCCAAATTTTTATTCTGGCTTTACAGGCCTAACAGCTGGCCTCCTGCTTGACAGCTTGCCTCGTGCTTGACAAATGTATATGCCAAACCCTACCCCTCTATAAGGCATAACATGATCCCGTAGTATACCTAATGAATTAACAACTCCGTCTACTGATAACCCATTAAATACACTACAAGGGATTTTAAAAACTTTTCTTACTTCTTTTATAGTGGTGAGCACTATTTATAGGTGTTAAAAACCTTTTTTTGAACTGAAGTGATAGAACTAACACATTTGAATTATTTGGAATTTCTATAAAAATTTTGGCAGAGTGCCATCTGTATTTTGGATAAAACAGTTCTTTAGAAAACCTGTAAAAAGCACTTCAATATATTTCCAAATCTCAACTCCAATATTTTTCTGAACACAACATATTTCTCAACTCGAATCCATGGTGATTTTTCAAAGACTGAGATACAAGAAATATAATACGATTTTTATAAGCCAAAATAACTCATAATTTTTTTACAACTCCAATGTACAATTTGAATTTACAACTGCTCAAAACCAAGAACACTATGTACATACAGTGGTCATACATTATAGTACAAAATGCAAAATGTGGTATACTCATTATACCCGATAATCTCTCGCTTGATGTACTAGCAGCCTAGTCTGCTGCCCTATCTGTCTATCTACTTGCGACAGCAATAAAAAGCTATCGCTGAGACAATGTCTCAGTGGTGCACAACATTAACCAAATATAACTTTAAATCACAATTCATAAATCATTTAAATGATGGATACGTAAAATCATAGTTAAATTCAAGACAATGAATGTCAGAAGGAATTTAACACAATATCATAATAAATCTTAGAAATCAAAACATAATTAACTTCAAAAGACAGTGAATGTCAATAAGAATTTAAACTCCATTTCACAAATTATCAAAGCTCATAATAACACAATTTAGTCAAATAATTTACGAACACAGTGTTGCCAATTCATACACAACTTAAGCCATGACACAAAATTTTTGATCAATGCCGCGTTGTACACCACGACAAAGCAATCACAACACCACTAATCGAAATCAATGAGGAAGGGAGCTAGCTATATAATGAGTACTCATTCGATCACCTCAACTGGTAAACCAGAGAGGGAGAAAAATAAACGATCACGACTCCATAAATTGAGAAGGAAAATAAACGATCACAACCCCATAAATGGAGAAGGAATGATACGATACTTTCATGCTAAGTGTGAACACAAAATCAATTCCAAACATTTTATTCAAATGATTCGTGAGAATCCAATAAATTTCCAAAGTCATAATTTCATTCACAAAATGGCAACACAATTTATAAGTAACTTCAATTTTCACAAATCACACTAAATAATTTTTTCCACAGTTTCAAACCATTTACAATGCTTTTCAAGTAATAAGTATCCATTCAAACACATTTCCGTAATTAAAAACAATAATATACAAATAGTCATAATTTATTTCAATTGAAAAATTCAAAAGAAATAACTATTGTGCACAAACCTCTGATAACTGTCTCCTGGTCTTGACTCAGTGTTTCTTTCCCTTTCCCTAAGTCTTTGCTAACTGAGAAACACAATTTGAAGTGTTTCAGTACTTAATTAAACTGCCTCTAACGATAATGCTTGATAAGTAATTCACTGAATGCTATTATTTGCTTAATCAACATAATATATTGACCCTCGATGCGTTTTAGGTAAATTAGGTTTTAGTGTTACTAATATGTCACATTCGATAGTCTTTTGGGGTTGGTACATGTTACCAATTTCAATTCTATATATTTTGCATTTTCTTACAATTTGCTAGATTCCAGGATACTAGTTTGACCTAGCCAGACGACCTAGTTCCCTTAGTTTTCGGGTTTTGGTCAAAACTATAAACTTGTAGACCTATGTATTATTGCACACGGGGCAAAATTTCAGGTCATTCTGATTTATATAGACTAAGTTATGGTCATTTTACTATTGCTGGTCAAATTGCATCAAAATTGGTCACTTTAGGCCATTTTAGGTCAATTTTGGTTCGGCCAGTTTTTGGACCCGAACTTGTGCAAGTTGTTTGACTTGCTTATGGTCATTTATGGACTTTTTTGTCTTCATAAGACTTGTAGACTTGGGTCTTAACTATTCATGGTCAAAATTTCAGGTCAATTGGACCTATTTTGAGTGAGTTATGGCCTAAAAACTAACTGCTGCCCAAATAGTCAATTTTCAGGCCTCAATTGCACTTAATCCGGATTTGGTCATTTTTCAAGCTACCTTACAAGCAGAATTTTGGCAAGCTTCCTTCATGAAAGTTGTCATATTTTGTGCCTAGTTTCACCTCCAATTGGTCTCATACCAATTGGAGCCACACACTTAAGGTTCAAGGCCAAAATGCACACTGCCCTATTGCACTTCCTTTATTACTCATCAAATATCACTTTTAGCATTTACCAATTCACACATTCTTACCCAATCTGGTTTGTACCATAACCTAAACATATTTTACCACATATTGTTGATCATTTTGGCAGCTTACAATCACATTCAATATGCACATTATAGTCTAGAATTTACCGACTTTAATTTACACACAATTTAACTACATAACAAGCTCATTTACATGCCTAAACTCAAACCCTTGTACACATATACAATCTGCCATAGCAAGCATCATAATTCAACTTTATAATTTCATAAACCAACCCATGAAATAACATTTTTTTGGTTCACAATGCAAGCTGCCAATTCATACATCACACTCCATTAATTTCCAAGCTTCCAAATTCAAATACACATTCACAATATACTTAGTATACATCACCCAATTTATTCCTACACATATAAACACATCATCAACCCTTTAATCTACCATTTACAAGTAAGAATAAACTGCCCTCAAGGAGTTTCCATGGCTGCCAAAAATAAACATCTCCCTTAGAACATTAAACTCCAAAATTCTTTCCACAATTCAAGTACCCTTAACCTCCTTACTAACTTTAATGAAGCACTAACCAAAAACACAAACTTACCACTTTGGAAACTCTTCAAAATCTCTCCAAAACTTGGTCTTCTTGCTGCCAATCTACTGCCCAAGGTGTATGGACAACTTTTAGTGAAGAAAGGTGCCAAGAACGAAGCTTAAATCAAGCTTGCATGAAGCTTTCAAGTGGACAACAATGGTGGATCTTCTTTTCACCATTTCGGCTGAATTTGGGAGCTTGAAGATGAAGTTCAATCTGCTGTCCAAAGGGTGAGTTAGTGGTCCACTTAAATGACTTAGTGGAGCACTATGTCAAAATTAACTATTATTTTAATCTTAACTTTCATTTTCCCACATTTAACTCTCCATTTTTACTATTTACATTAGGTACCACTAATTTAATTTTTCATTATATTTTCCAAGTGTAATATCATGTATTTTTAATGGACATTTAGGTCAAAAGACAACTCGAGATGTCAAATGACCACAATGCCCCTGTTCGGGTTGCATTCCCGATTTTTCGGTAACACCGGGTTTTGTCCGTTTTTCGATTTTCTCACTTTTCTTTGTACTAATTATTTAATTTTTCTTTGATATTTCTAATGACATTTATACTTCAATAAACATTTATCTAAGTCCTAGAAATATTTTCCAGGGTTCCCCGCGGTCCAGGGCTAGTCAACAGTCCACGCCGTGACTTCCCGGTGCGGTCACCCATCGCTAGGGTTCTCGGCTCGTTTAACTTGGTTACATTTCATTGCTATTATTTTTCCTTTGTTTTTCTTGTATTTCATTATTCTATGTCTCCTCATCCATATCTAAGTGTAGTTCTAGGCATCCTAGCTGTCTGGACAACACTGGTCACTGGAACAGCAGAACGCACTACCGAACATAGGGGTGTTACAATTCTCCCCCCTTAAAATAAATTTCGTCCACGAAATTTTACCCAATAGCCATCTTACAATAGTCATACATTTATTTTCTCCTTTCTATATGATTCTATAATCTTCTTTCCTTCGAATTTGTATAAGACTTTTAACAATCTAGTACAACATTTTTTTGTTTGTATAACACCAATCTTCTCTTACTATTGTGCTGTCTAATATTTCGGTTCATGTTCCTTCTTGAATGACCCTTGAGGTCATGTTAAAATGATTTATCTAGTTCGAATTTTTACTTCCATAACTCTTTTTATCTATCAATATTCTATAACTTACTTCCTTTTGTACTGAACTCTAACCTTTCAATATTCTAACTTTTGAGTTTTAGATCCCTAAGTAGGATTTTCAAACTTATTTCTAACAATTAAATTTTGTCCTGGCATAACTATACCAAAATAGATGCCATTGGCAACTATTCTCATCTAGGTGTACTATCGAGTAGTACGTAGCTCTACACAATAATCTCAAGTTAGTACTGTAATCTGCAGCTTACAGTATAAACATCAAGAACATTGCATAGTTACTACGATACATTCCAATAGATCAAACTTTCCTATCTTTTATCCTTTTCGAATTCACTGATATTCGAACTTATTCTGATTACAATATCCATTAGCAATTACTAACAGTAACATCCTTGCCCTCATCTAGAGCAATTCCATTACTGCATCTTACTTTTACGTCCTCTTGCCTTACATTAAGTAAGCTCGCCAATTAGCTTTATAATTTATGGTGCGTCAGAAAATACTTTTCGCCGATAAACTCTTCCAAAACTAATTTCACTTATTATCACAATCCTTATCCTAAAGGACTAATCACTAATGCATCAAAATTTATTCCTCTGTAAAGGAATAACAACAAAACATATAGTTCTAACACTAACATAAAAGTATGCAAACTCCAGGTCAAACAATACATATATATATATCTTAGTTACTATTTGAGAAAGCACCAGCAACAATATCAAAAGTCTAAGCTTCTTCTCTCTGCCGTATAGCGTATACTCCAGCTGGAGCATCACCCTGTTCTGGCTGATTCACAGTACTTTGACTTCTAGGTATATTACCCCTACCTCTACCTCTACCTCTACTAACTGATGGTGAACTCTTTGGGGTAGAAACTTGGGTTGATCCCTTTGGTGTAGTAAATGATCCAGAACAACATGGATTTACACAATCCCAAGCAAAATGACCAGTCTCTCAACAATTAAAACATGTTCCTATGGCTCTATAACATACCCCATTATGTGGTTTACCACAAGTTTCACAAAGTCGATCTGACAACGCATTTTTGGGTTTCTGTTGAGTTTGCTGATCAGATCGGGGTGGTTTCTGTCCAGAAGATCTATCTCTAATGGACTTCTTACCACCTCTGTTGTGTCCCCCAAAGTTTTTCCTCTTTCCAGTAGGACCACTGGAACTCTGTTCTACTGACTTTCCCTTTTTTTTTGTCTTTTCTGATTTCTTTTTCTCAGGGGCCGCTTCAGATTCAATTCTTTCTAACTCTATGGCTTGAGAAACAAGTTCAGAGAAGTTTTTATGTTTGAATCCGACCACTTGTAATCTGATACTAGGCTTTAAGCCGGTTTCAAACCTCTTACATCTCTCCCTACTGGTAGAAAGTAGACTTACTGCATAATGGCTTAGGCGGAAAAATTCCCTTTCATATTTAGCCACTGTTCTGCTCCCCTGTTTCAGACTTAGGAATTCTTGTAGCTTCTGGTCTACATAAGCATCGGGGACATATTTCTGTATGAATTCCCTGAGAAAGTCATTCCATGTTAGCACTACAGGTTCTACCAGACTGTGGGGAATGGTTTTGCACCAGTCATAAGCATCCCCCTGTAGCAAAGATACTGAGTATTCAAATCTGAGCTCCTGCAAAGGCGGTTTCTTGAATACCCTATCCATCCTTTCTAACCACTGTTCAGCCTCTAGAGGATCTACTGTCCCCTTGAACTCTGTAGCCCCATACTTCATCAATTTGTCATACTGCCTAGTAGGAGACTGTGGTTGTACCACTGATGTCTGTATTGGGACTTGAGTAGGCACATTACCACCCATTTGTTGGAACATTGCAGCCATCTGCTGAGCGAACTGAGCAGGAAACTGCGGTACTGCGAGGGCTAGTGCTACTGAACCACTGACATTGTGCAGGGCTGGGGTATCCCCTTGCACCTCAGCCTCTATAGATTGATCGACTGAACGATCACCCTCTTCCATAGTCAATGCGAGGATCTTAGACCGCCTAAACAAATAACACAAGGAGATTTCCTCCCGTTAGTGCATATTTATAATGTAATGTACTGTATGTATCAAACAATGATATTGAGTAGTTGTACTATGAAAAAAGAATATTCAAATTACAGGTGAAAACAGAATTTAAAAACTAGCTCTGATACCACTAAAACATGTCACACCCTACCCCTCTGTAAGGCATAACATGATCCCATAATATACCTAATGAATTACCAACTCCGTCTACTGATAACCCATTAAATACACTACAAGGGATTTTAAAAACTTTTCTTACTTCTTTTACAGTGGTGAGCACTATTTACAGGTGTTAAAAACTTTTTTTGAACTGAAGTGATAGAACTAACACATTTGCATTATTTGGAATTTCTGTAAAAATTTTGGCAGAGTGCCATCTTTATTTTGGATAAAACTGTTCTTCAGAAAACCTGTAAAAAGCACTTCAATATATTTCCAAATCTCAACTCCAACATTTTTCTCAACACAACATATTTCTCAACTCAAATCCACAGTAATTTTTCAAAGACTGAGATATAAGAAATATAATACAATTTTTACAAGCCAAAATAACTCATAATTATTTTACAACTCCAATGTACAATTTGAATTTACAACTGCTCAAAACCAAGAACACTATGTACATACAGTGGTCATACATTACAGTACAAAATGCAAAATGTGGTATACTCATTATACCCGATAATCTCTCGCTTGATGTACTAGCAGCCTAGTCTGCTGCCCTTTCTGTCTGTCTACCTGCGATAAAGAATAAAGTTATCACGAGACAATGTCTCAAGCAGTACAACATTAACCAAATACAACTTTAAATCACAATTCATAAATCATTTAAATGATGGATACGTAAAATCATAGTTAAATTCAAGACAATGAATGTCAGAAGGAATTTAACACAATATCACAATAAATCTCAGAAATCAAAACATAGTTAACTTCAAAAGACAATGAATGTCAATAAGAATTTAAACTCCATTTCACAAATTAACAAAGCTCATAATAACACAATTTAGTCAAATAATTTACGAACACAGTGTTGCCAATTCATACACAACTTAAGCCATGACACAAAATTTCCGATCAATGCCGCGTTGTACACCACGACAAAGCAATCATAACCCCACTAATAGAAATCAATGAGGAAGGGAGCTAGCTATATAATGAGTACTCATCCGATCACCTCAACTGGTAAACCAGAGAGGGAGAAAAATAAACGATCACGACTCCATAAATGGAGAAGGAAAATAAACGATCACAACCCCATAAATGGAGAAGGAATGATACGATACTTTCATGCTAAGTGTGAACACAAAATCAATTCCAACAGTTTATTCAAATGATTCGTGAGAATCCAATAAATTTCCAAAGTCATAATTTCATTCACAAAATGGCAACACAATTCATAAGTAACTTCAATTTTCACAAATCACACTAAATAATTTTTTCCACAGTTTCAAACCATTTACAATGCTTTTCAAGCAATAAGCATCCATTCAAACACATTTCCATAATTAAAAACAATAATATACAAATAGTCATAATTTATTTCAATTGAAAAATTCAAAAGAAATAACTGTTGTGCACAAACCTCTGATAGCTGTCTCCTGGTCTAGACTCAGTGTTTCCTTCCCTTTCCCTGAGTCTTTGCTAACTGAGAAACACAATTTGAAGTGTTTCAGTACTTAATTAAACTGTCTCTAACGATAATGCTTGATAAGTAATTCACTGAATGCTATTATTTGTAATCAACCTAATATATCGACCCTCAATGCGTTTTAGGTAAATTAGGTTTTAGTGTTACTAATATGTCACATTTGATAGTCTTTTAGGGTTAGTACATGTTACCAATTTCAATTCTATATATTTTGCGTTTTCTTGCAATTTGCTGGATTCCGGGATACTAGTTTAACCTAGCCGGACGGCCTAGTTCCCTCGGTTTTCGGGTTTCGGTCAAAACTACAAACTTGTAGATCTATGTCTTATTGCACGGGGGGAAAAATTTTAGGTCATTCTGAGTTATGTAGACCAAGTTATGGTCATTTTACTATTGCTGGTCAAATTGCATCAAAATTGGTCACTTTAGGCCATTTTAGGTCAATTTTGGTTCGGCCAATTTTTAGACCCGAACTTGTGCAAGCTGTTTGACTTGCTTATGGTCATTTCTGGGCTTTTTTGTCTTCATAAGACTTGTAGACATGGGTCTTAACTATTTATGGTCAAAATTGCAGGTCAATTGGACCTGTTTTGAGTGAGTTATGGCCTAAAAACTAACTGCTGCCCAAATGGTCAATTTTCAGGCCTCAATTGCACTTAATCCGGATTTGGTCATTTTTCAAGCTACCTTGCAAGCAGAATTTTGGCAAGCTTACTTCATGAAAGTTGGCGCATTTTGTGCCTAGTTTCACCTCCAATTGGTCTCATACCAATTGGAGCCACACACTTAAGGTTCTAGGCCAAAATGCACACTGCCCTATTGCACTTCCTTTATTACTCATCAAATATCACTTTTAGCATTTACCAATTCACACATTCTTACCCAATCTGGTTTGTACCATAACCTAAACATATTTTACCACATATAGTTGATCATTTTGGCAGCTTACAATCACATTCAATATGCACATTATAGTCCAGAATTTACCAACTTCAATTTACACACAATTTAACTACATAACAAGCTCATTTAGATGCCTAAACTCAAACCCTTGTACACATATACAATCTGCCATAGCAAGCACCATAATTCAACCATGTAATTTCATAAACCAACCCATGAAATAACATTTTTTTGGTTCACAATGCAAGCTGCCAATTCATACATCACACTCCATTAATTTCCAAGCTTCCAAATTCAAATACACATTCACAATATACTTAGTATACATCACCCAATTTATTCCTACACATATAAACACATAATCAACCCTTTAATCTACCATTTACAAGCAAGAATAAACTGCCCTCAAGGAGTTTCCATGGCTGCCAAAAATAAACATCTCCCTTAGAACATTAAACTCCAAAACTCTTTCCACAATTCAAGTACTTATAACCTCCTTGCTAACTTTAATGAAGCACTAACCAAAAATACAAACTTACCTGTGACACCCCTTACCCGACTATAATCTAACCGTTAATTATAGTTCCTCACTTTAGTTTAAATATATATTATTTATTTATTTATTATTATTTTTTGGACGTTCTAGCTGTCCGGACCAACATTGGTCACCGGAACAGTAGACTGTATGGACTAGCTAAAATAAGGATGTTACAACTCTTCCCCTCTAATAAAAATTTCGTCCTCGAAATTTACCCAATGTAAATAGCCAAGGAGCTACTACCTCTTTATTTCTTCACCTTTCCGTATTATCCTGCTTCACTTTCTCCTTAGTCTCAATTCTATCCTCAAACAGTTCTGTACTCATTCTTTTTCAGCTTAAATATAGTCTCCTTCTCAAATCCATTCGCTATCTCATTGTCTCTTCACTCTCTTATTCCATACCCTAACCTAAAATAAACAGGAAATACAAATCTGCAATAGTGTCACCTCGACTCTTATGAATGCAATGCATGGTATGGACTCAATCTAGGCCCAGAAACGCCTAAACCGTGCTCTGATACCACTAAATGTGACACCCCTTACCCGACTACAGTGTAGCCAAGCAAGTTATGCCACTCAGTGTGCCGGAGCACCAATTCATAGTTCTATCACAATTTATCCCTTTTAAATCATTTGTTTACAATTTTTGATAAATCTAAATTTTTAACGCAATTTTTATAGAAAATTCGGCAGAGTGCCGGCTGTAAATTGGAAAAACAGTTCTTCTAAACCTGTTTAAAAACACTTCCAATAATTTCCAATCATTCACAAGCTCCATTTGTATCACATCAATTTACAACAATTTCTTAACAATTCCTCTATTTGTCATTCATTCATTTCACATCATCATTAGACTCAAATCATAAATAAATTCTCATATGTTATTTATAATCACAAATTATAAGTACTTACATTAATACAAAATTATATTACATTTGTTTTAAATACACATGATAAAATAAGAGTTTAATTACAAAATTTACAAAAATCATAAAATACAAAATGGGACCTAGTGTCCTACCAATGCACTGTAGTCTGTGAGGTGACACGAACACTATGCAGAACTGTGAACGGCCTTACCCAATCTGTGGTCTACTGGGCCCTCTGTCTAAATCTTCAGTACCTATACGTTGCAAAAGCGACGCGCTAAGCATAAAGCTTAGTGGTGCCAATAATACAAGAAAATATAATATGCAAATAAAAATAATAATTTCCTAGCTATTGTGTTCATAAGAAATGAATAATTACTAACTTATTGTTTAGTCGAGGGCTAATTATGTTTTATGATATTAACTTCTTCATGCATTTTGTTAATTATTTTCTTCATGATCTTGAGCTTCTTTGTATTTTATTGTAATCATTCCTGATATTAAATTTTCGTATTTTCTTTAATAATCAGTTCAATTACAGTTATACTTTTCCATGCCCAAGTAACCTATACAAATTGACCAGACTGGATAAATGGGTAAACTAGCACTGGGTACCAGGTACCTCGGGCCGTCACACCATCGGTCACAATGTGTCTCCCGGTGTGCAAACAGAATGGCTAGTAAGCCATAAGAGTAATAAGGCATAAAGTCAAGTAAAACATCATAATCAGTATAGCCATAGGCTATCACATCACAGAATGGCAATGAAGCCATACATCATACGCAGTACTGCTATCAAAACCCTATTGGCATGCCAACCTATCCAAACCAATCACATTAGGCCTACTAGGGCATTTTTCACTTTTAAGTTTCACAATTTTTGAATTTCAAGTTTGAATATTACTATTCATTTCATTAGTCAACTAAAATGTTGACTTTTGCATAGACAATAGGTACATTGGTTTTAATACTCCCAACATACCACATTTTTCATTGAAAATTTGTTGGTATTGGTTGCCAATACCATTTATAAGTTTAAAGTTAATTGAGCAGAATTTTCAGTTTTTATACCTTATCTTTACTATTCCATTAGTCATTTTTGTAGTGGGAATTTGGCAAAATGATCAACATGAAAATTGTTCCTTATTTTGTCTAGTTTAATGTCCTTTTTTGAATCACTCCATTTGGAGTTTTGTAGCTCAAGTTATAGTCCAAAAACCACAACTGGCCGGATTGGAATTTTTCTGGACTGACCATATCTACAGTGCAGTGAACAGTGACTGCAACTCCCTTGTTGGATAGGTTCTGGTCATAATTTGGGGTAGGTTTCTTCATGAAAATTGTTGTTCTATATCTTATCTTGTTGCTGGTAAAATTTCAGGTCAATTGGACCTTTCTACATTGAGTTATGGCCAAATGAACAATCACTGTTCATTTGGTCATTCTGCAGAAACAGCCTGCAGGTCACCCGGATTTGAGCAAGCTTTTGGTCCACTTGGTTTGGTTTTATGGGCATAGTTTCTTCACCAAAGTTGTGCCATTATGTGTCTAGTTTCATGTCCACTTGGCCTTGTACCAATTGAACCCATAAAATTCAAGATATGGCTGCCCAAACCTGCTGGACTCATGTCCAATTCTGCAGGTCACCAAGGGCAGCACACCAACTGAAATTCCCACTAATCAAACCACCTCATTTCTTGTTTACACATAACCAAATGGTCACTAATTGACCATTAAAACTCACTTTCATCATTACATAAACAAAATCTCAAATTTGTGCCCAAACCCTCACTCTACCATTTCAATTCTCCATATACATGCAATCAATGAATCAAAGTATCTAATTTATGTACAATGGCAGCCATGTACAACTATAACTCAATCTAATCAATGAAACCCTAATGTATCCTAAGGCTGCCAAAATTGGTGGAATTTATTCATGCAAACTTGTTTCAATTCTCTTAATTTCACCCTCATTTCATACTCCACATGATATATATATACAAAGTTTTAAGGATGAATTAGCACTAACCTTTTTGAAACCAACCTTGAGCTTGTTATTCTTCAAGATTTCTCCTAGAACCATAATAATCATAATCAATTATAACTTCACTTTCCTAAATTAAATATCCAATAAAAATTCAACAGCATTTCCCCTTAAATTGGACTAAACTTCTATCATAAATCTTAAATCCACAACCACCCATTAATACCCAATCTGGCAGCTTGTGCATTCAAATTTTTATATAATGATCTAACCGTTAGATAAATCCCAAATTTTAACCATATATTCAAGACATCCCTATACAATATCAGTAAAACCTTTAGCATCAAATAATCTCTATATCATGAGATATCAAAACATTCATTCAACCCTTCAAAATCTGAATTTTTGCAGAAATCAGTCTTACTTAGACAGCTCATGCAAAACAATTTATATCTCATAAACCACAAGTCTAAAATTCACCAAATTTTAACCCAGCAGCCTCAACATCCCAGATATCATTTGTACCAAATTTCATAATTTTATAAGCATCCTAACTATTTAGTTTTTTCAAATTTCAATAGCCAAAATTCAGAATTCAACCTATGGACAGCCTGTGTTCAACAATATATTTCTTCAAATCCAACCATTGAACAATCACCAAATTTTAGCCATAACTTCCACACATACATACCTCAAACATATCCAAAAATCAACTATATATGTTGAGCCAAACTCACCTGGACGGAAGAGAAACATGCTGCCCTGCTGAACCCCTGTTTCTGCTACTGTTCATCTCCTTCTCCTTCTTCCTTTCTTTCTTTCTTTTCCTTTTCTCTCTCTTTCTCTCTTGATTCAGCCCGTATGAAGAAGGAAACTGCTGGTTTCTTTTGTTTTTATCTCATTTTTGCTTCATTTTTATCCCTTTTATTTATTTTGTCAAGTGGTGATTGGGTGGGAGTGCTTAGTGACATAAGCATGAGGTCAAAATTATAATTTTAATTCATTTTCTTTTCTTTTCTTCTCTACTCATTTCCAATTTAATTTTTAGCAATATTTATTCATATTTTAGATCATAATAATTATTTGCTTAACTGGACAAGTCGGCCAAAAATTATCTCTGAAGACGAAATGACCAAAATGCCCTCCGTTTGGCTTAACGGGCCAAAATTGTCTGTACTGATTGAAAAATTTTTTTAAATATTTTCTTGGCATTCTAATGCCATAGGAACCTCAATGACCATTCTTTGGAGTCCCAAAAATTATTTTATGAATTTTTCTCCGGGTCTAGGGCTTCTAGTTGCGAGAACCGCAACTTCCCACTAGGTTACCCATCGCTAGGGCACCGGCTCATTTAACTTAGTTGTATTTTATTTCTAAAATTTTTTTCTAAATTTTTCTTATTAATATTTGAGTTAATTATAGTTCCTCACTTTAGTTTAAATATATATTATTTATTTATTTATTTTTGGACATTCTAGCTGTCCGGACCAACACTGGTCACCGGAACAGTTGACTGTACGGACTAGCTAAAATAAGGATGTTACATTACCACTTTGGAAACTCTTCAAAATCTCTCCAAAACTTGATCTTCTTGCTGCCAATCTGCTTCCCAAGGTGTATTGACAACTTTTAGTGAAGAAAGGTGCCAAGAACGAAGCTTAAATCAAGCTTGCATGAAGCTTTCAAGTGGACAACAATGGTGGATCTTCTTTTCTCCATTTTTGGCTGAATTTGGGAGCTTGAAGATGAAGTTCAATCTGCTGTCCAAAGGGTGAGTTAGTGGTCCACTTAAATGACTTAGTGGAGCACTATGTGAAAATTAACTATTATTTTAATCTTAACTTTCATTTTCCCACATTTAACTCTCCATTTTTACTATTTACATTAGGTATCACTAATTTAATTTTTCATTACATTTTCCAAGTGTAATATCATGTATTTTTAATGGACATTTAGGTCAAAAGACAACTCGAGATGTCAAATGACCACAATGCCCCTGTTCGGGTTGCATTCCTGATTTTTCGGTAACACCGGATTTTGTCCGTTTTTCTATTTCTCACTTTTCTTTGTACTAATTATTTAATTTTTCTTTGATATTTCTAATGCCATTTTTACTTCAATAAACATTTATCTAAGTCCTAGAAATATTTTTCAGGGTTCCCCGCGGTCCAGGGCTAGTCAACGGTCCACGCCGTGACTTCCCGGTGCGGTCACCCATCGCTAGGGTTCTCGGCTCGTTTAACTTGGTTACATTTCATTGCTATTATTTTTCCTTTATTTTTCTTGTCTTTTCTTTTCTTGTATTTCATTATTCTATGTCTCCTCATCCATATCTAAGTGTAGTTCTAGGCATCCTAGCTGTCCGGACAACACTGGTCACTAGAATAGCAGAACGCACTACCGAACATAGGGGTGTTACAGTATACTGGATAGACATATAGTTGTCTGCCTTGTATACTTCCGTGCATCCACCTTAGTTAAATTGTTATAGGTTTCTTGGGCACTGATAATAATTGATGGCTGTCGAATCCACCATAAATTAAATTAACTGAAATTACCTGTTATGAAATATTTTCTGCAGTAAGTGGTAAATCCAGGTCAAACCCTAGAGACTGAATTATTAAATTTCATGCACTTATGTAATGCAAAAAAAAACCAAGGTTGGGGTGGTAATTCGCAGTACAAAGAAGAAATTAAAAATCAGAAATTAAGAACTAAAATTAAATATGAAACTCTCAAATTAAATAAACTTTAGTCCAAGGTAATTCACATTCCAATGCATTGATTCGATCATGGACAAAAGAAATATAATTATCTCTTATTTAATACTTAATGTATATTTACCAAACAGCGAGGTAAAACCCCTAACATCCTTATACTCATCAACTCGAGCCCAGCACTCTTATTGACTCTAATTATTAACTGAATTGATATTAAGTAATCCTTATCAAATTAATAATTGCTTTAAGAAAAGGAAGTAGTTAAGCTGAACAAGAATTTATGAAGTATAAATCATTTAACTCATCCTATTATTTCCTTAGGTTATTATCGAAAACTTGGATCATAATCAATAAAACCTAATTGCCACTCACGTTCAATCTTACACAACAATTACGAATTATGAAGACGAACTAGCAATTGATCTCATCAAATAATTAACTAATAGGCCTTTTTAGCAAATCATTCAATAGATAAAAAATAATGAAATCAGAAAACAATAGATATTCAAAAAGACATAAATTAAATTAAAAACCTGATCTTACAAATCATGCATAAGAACTAGAATCCATTGAACTGAATTAAGAACTTAGCCACTCATGTTTATGGCTTGCAGAAAAATAAAGTAGAAAATTGAAGAAATCTAGAATGCGTGTCAAATGAAGGTTGCCTCTTCTATTTATAATAAATGGCCTAGGGTTAGGTTTTCAGAGTCCCTAAGGTGTTAGGAATCTTTCTCTCTGTCAAAAACTGCAACTAGAGTGAAATCAGGAAACTAATTGTCGATGGATACACGGCCCGTGTATCACTACATGGCCCAGGGCCATGTAACTTACTAGAGCTAAATGGGTATGTCTTGCATCGGCACAGAAGGTTACACGGGTCTCTAGGATTTACACGGGTCAAGTTACACGGCCCGTGTACTTTGTTTCTTCCTCAGCTCTATAGATTTCTTCTGGCAGAATGTTACACAGATCCGTAGTTGTGCTTACATGATTTGTGTACTTTGTATCAGCAACGCTTCTCAATCCTTTGACCTTTCCAAGCTTCCTTCCACACTTCTATGTTCTGGGACTTCACCAAAACCCTAAAAAATACAGCAAGAGTCAAATTAATGCAAATGCTAAAAATTTCTCCATTTATCACAATTATTCCAATAACTCTCTAAACATATGCCTAATAGATAATTATACTTTAATCAACTGAATTAGGCATAAAGATACCCTAGAAAAACTAAATGTGATGGGAGTAAAATTAATAAATTATGCACTTATCAAGTATGACGTAAACTCTCAATCAACTCTACTTAGAAGTTTACTTAACTTCACCCTATCACAACATTTTCTAACAAAAGATTAAAAGTTTGAAAAAAGAGGTAAGTAAGGTAATAACCATCACAACAAATTCTATCAACACCATACCAATATATCAACAATTCTCCAACATAAAACAAAAGGCTTGAAATTAATTAAGCTCACATAATTAAAGTTTCATAAATTTTGAAATCAATACACACCAAAACACAAGGCTAATTTATCAAAGCACAATAATTATAGCTCTTTGCAAATATTCGGGGAGATAGAAATGAGCTTTTTTTTAATTTTAAATTGGTACTTCTGTCTCATCACAGTTACTTTTTTTTTTCTTTATTTTAACCATCACTTTCAAAAAGTGCCTAGCTCATATCCTAGATAGCTTTTGGCCTGAGAATCGACATGGGGTTCATGAAGATCCCTAGTTACTTTGCTTAACTAAATAGCAGAGCAATTTTTAAGTTTAGCCTTTTATTTCCCCCAATTTATGCATCTACATATTATAAAGTGCCCTGATAGATTAAACAAAGTTCTGAAATATGCATGACACTAGTTTAAAGCACACATAACTAATCATTTCACCATTAAATCAATCCTAAATGATTTATGCAGGAAAAAAAACTGCTCTATGGTATGGAGAAGAGGGAAAATCCATCATTAAAGTTACTATTACCTTGCCTAAAATCTCAAAAATTCATCCTAAAGTAGAAAAGTCATTTCAAAGACAAAGCACTTCTCTCCGAGAGTTAACATAGAATCATGAATCAAGCTTATGAGAACTGTAACACCCCTCACTCGACTACAGTATAGCCGAGCAAGGCGTGCTACACGGTGTGTCGGAACACCTAGTCTGTGATTATCTCATTTCCTGAACTCAATTTGATTTTAAGAAGTCTTTTATGTAATTTTCAAATCATGCTGATTCTATTTTCATACTTTGATAAAATCAGTGTTTCAAAAATGGCAATAAAAATTTGGCAAGGTGCCGTCTGTATTTCAGACAAACTGTCCTTCCAAACCTGTTGAAAATAGTTTAATATGATAATATCAAAATCTCAGATATTTCACAGTCTCTATTTCTCAGTAAAGTCAATAGACTTTTTACAGTCATTAAACAGTTCCACAATACAGTCCATAATAATTTAAATATATCCAAAAAATCTCCATGTTATTTAATATGTACAAGATATTACAAACTTTAGAGCTTTCATAATATTACAAAATATAAGGCCGAATTTCAAAAATACAACAAAAGTACAAAATACAAGATATCCTAAGTCCTACCAGGTATGCAATGCAGTGCAGATGACTCTGGACTCCTGTGCAGATTTGATGTCACACCCGGTCGTAGGTCTGCTGGGCTCCGCAGCTGTGTCTCCAATACCTACGCATTACAAAAGCAACGTGCTAAGCAATTTTGCTTAGTAGTGCCAAATATAAGGAAATATACACTAAAATAAAGTAAATAAAGTGTTTACGAATTTATAAGATCGATATACTTTGCAGTTGCTGATTCTACTTTAATTTGCTAACATTTCAATATTTGCTATTTTTGGTAGTGTTGTATGTCAGTAGACTGGATTTAGCTATTTGAATTTAATAGTAGTTGAATTAATGCCCGTGTAGCCTATATACTAACCAGACTAGATAAACAGATATACTGGCACTGGGTGCCTAATACCTACGGCCATCACACCATCGGTCACAAAGTGTCTCCCGGTGTGCAAATAGTGTGGCTAAAAAGCCATATAGTCAATCTGGCGATAAGCCAATAATAAATACACAATATGTATAGCCGTAGACTATTAAAGTCACAGTGCGGCATAATGAGCCATAAAAACACAGTATGACATGAAGCCATTTACAGAACAGCTGTCAGAATCCTATTGGCATGCCAACCTATCCAAACTAGTCAACTAGGCAAACTAAGGCACATTATAAATTAATTGTTCAATTCATCAATTTTTAGAGTTTACTAGCTATTATGTAATTCATAAGTCAATGCATATATTGACCTTTTTTTAGGTACTATGGATAAGTTGTTTCTAGCATCAATATGTCACATATTTTAATTCAATATGCTGCCAATATAGTGCAATTTACCATTTTTATAAGTTGGAATTCATTGCCAAATTGCTTCAAGCATCATTGTATGTAAATGTCAAATTCTCAATTTTTGGTATGCAAGATTGGTCTAGCTAAAAGTCCTATTTCTCTTGCTTTTTAGCTTCTGGTCAAATAAGAAAAATTGTAGCTCTATGTCTTATTGCACGTGGGGCAAAATTTCAGGTCATTATGAGTTGTATAGACCAAGATATGGTCAATTTACTAAAGCTGGATAGATTGCACCTTTAGTGCAAAATTTGGTCAATTTTAGGTCACTTTTAGTTTTGGCAGTTTTGGTACCCGAATTTTTACAAGCTATTTGACTTGGTTCTAGTCATTTCTGGGCTTTGATGTCTTCATAAGAATTGTAGCTCTATGTCTAAGCTATCCATGGTAAAATTTTCTGGTCAATTGGACCTGTTTTGAGTGAGTTATGATCATCCTAATGATTACTGTTCATATGGTCAAAAATCTGGGTTGCAAGGTTGATATTCCGGATTTGGTCATTTTTAAGGTTAGTTTCTAGGCAGAATTTTAGCAACATTTCTACATGAAAGTTGGCCTATTTGGTGTTTAGTTTCACCCTCCATTAGCCTCATACCAATTGGGCTTACAGTTTTGCACTTATGACCTAATTTAGGTACTGCCATCAATACACAACCTGCACAAAACACTTACAATTCCAATTTGATATTCCTTCTCCTCCTCATTACTTCAATATTCAATCAGTGGCACTTCCATATATATATATTGTACACAATTCCAGCAAACAATTTTGGGCAGAACATTCAAGTGTTCAATGTACACAATTCATCATTAAGTTTGACATTCAATTCCACCAAAATTCAACATATCTCCATATCAATATTACACATACACTTCAATATACTCATACTTCAATATCAATTTTACATGATGCCAACAATTTAACACTAGCATATTTCATTAATAAACTTCATATTCACACATAAATTCATGATTTAATAGGCTGCCAAACATGGCAGTTTGCCCAAAACATTAAGGTTCCATTTCACACCCTTAATTCAAGCACTACATGCACATACTTAGATTTTAACTTACTACATCCTCCATTTGAGTTAATCAACCTTAATTTCCATCCATTAGAGGTAAGAAAAACTCAAATACAACACATTTTCATGGCTACAGAAAATAGACCATTTCATTTCTCACTATTCTCTTCATTTCTCTTCACCAAAATACTCACCTCAACCTAAACACAAGGTTTACTAAAGTAAGGGAGAGGTTTTGGACACTTACCTCTTGAGAGCTTTCCCAAAACCTGATCAAATCATTCCTTTGTTGCTCCCAAAAGCTTCCTAAAGTTGAGTGTGCAAGCTTTAATGAAGAAATTATGGTTAAAGATGGCTTGAAGATAGTTGCATGGTGGTTGAACAAACTTCGGCTATGGAGGATTCATGGTGTTTTTCCATTCGGCTGGTTCTTATCTTTGAGGTTGAAGATGGTAGTTTCAGTCCACTAAAGCTTAATATGGGTCCCTTAAGATATCCCTAGTGGAGCACTAACTTGGTTAAATAATTCATTAATCTTAATTTCCTTAATTTTGCTCATTTGCCACTAATCTTTTACTATTTACATAATGTATTTCATTTTAATTTTTCATGATATTTCTAAAGTGTAATATCATTTATTTTTAATGTACATTGAGGTTAAAAGGCATCTCTTAGTGTCAAATGACCAAAAAGCCCCACTTCGGGTTATATTCCCAATTTTTCGATAACATCGATTTTTGTCTGTTTCTCGATTTTTCATTTTTCTTTGTACTAATTTATTAATTTTTCTTTGATAATTCTAGTGTCAATTATATTTCAATAGACCTTTACTTACATCCCAAAATTAAATTTTGAGGTTCCTCGCGGTCCTGGGGTTTGCAACGGCCTTCCCGGTGCGATCACCCATCGCTGCGGTGCCGGCTCGTTTAACTTAGCTTCATTTTCCCTCTTTCATTTTTCTTTGAATTTTCTTGTATTTTCTTTTTATTTTTTTCATCATTATATGTCTATTCACTATCACCGAAGTGTAGTTCTAGACATCCTGACTTGCCTGGACTGATATTTGGCCACTGGAGCAATAGAACGTACAAAACACGTATAGTGGGGATGTTACAAGAACGATTTATTGTTTCTAATTTTATTTTATTTTTTTTATTTTTTTTCCAAAATTGCAGCAACAAATTTCTCCTCTCCCACACTTAAAACTTACATTGTCCCCAATGTAAAGCCCAAATGCAAAAGAAAGAAAAAATACTAGAAAATAAAATAAAATAAGGGAAAGAAAACAAATCTGGTTATGGATAACAAGCCACCCATGGGTTGCCTCCCAAGAAGCATTTTTATTTATCCTCGTTAGCTTGACATGGCAAAGCTCCTTAATCCACATAAATTGGGTCACTCAATTTGAGCTCCTCTATTGTATGCTCCTGAAACCCCTCATAAAATGGCTTGAGTCTATGACCATTGACCTTGAACACCCTATTAGTTCCTAAACATTGAATTTCAACTACACCATAAGGAAACACATTAGTAACAACAAATGGTCCAATCCAATGAGAATGCAACTTACCAGGCATCAGCTTCAATCTGGAATTATATAATAAAACTTTTTGCTCAATCACAAACTACTTCCTTAGAATTACTTTGTCATGGAATGCCTTGGTCTTTTCTTTACAGATCTTAGAGTTCTCATAAGCCTCAAGTCAAATTTTTTCTAATTCCTGCAATTGTAATTTTCTTTCCACACTAGCAGTATCTAAATCCAAATTACAATGTCTAATAGCCCAATAAGCCTTATGTTCTAACTCAACAGGAAGGTGGCACAACTTACCAAATACCAATCTGTAGGGGGACATACCTATGGGTATCTTACAAGCAGTCCTGTAAGCCCACAAAGCATCATCAAGTCTAAGGCTCCAATCTTTTCTATTTGGCTTCATTGTTTTTTCCAAAATTGACTTGATCTCTCTATTAAACACCTCTGCTTACCCACTTGTTTAAGGATGATAAGCTGTAGATACTGTATGGAAAACACCATATCTCCTCAACAATGCCTCAATAGTTCTATTACAAAAATGTGTGCCCCGATCACTAATCAAAGCTCTAGGAACTCTAAACCTGCTGCTCAAATGATATGCTACCAGGTTCTCAGTTCTTTTCTTGTCCTTCATTTGAAGATCAAATTCTTGCAACAGAAGGATCAATTTAATGAACCTTGGTTTTGCTTCCTTTTTTGCCAATAGATACTTCAACATTGCATGATTAGAAAAAGACAATTATTTTAGAAACAAGCAAATATGACAAAAATTTATCTAAAGCAAAAACTATAGCCAAAAACTCTTTTGGTCATAGAATAATTGTGCTGAGCTGAATTGAGTGTTCTGCATGCATAATAAATCACATGAAAGAGCTTCCCAATATGCTACCCTAAAATCGCTCCTACTGCATAATTACTCGCATCACGCATAATTTCAAATGGTATAGTCCAATCAGGAGCCTGGATAATAGGGGATGATGTCAATGCAGATTTCAATTTGTCGAAAGCCTCCTTGCACTCTTCACTCAACTCAAAAGAAACATCTTTTTGCAAGAGTCTAGACAAAGGTAATGCTATCTTAGAGAAATCCTTAATGAACCTGCGATAGAAACCTACATGACCAAGAAAAGAGCATACTTCCCTCACAGTTGTGGGGTAGGGTAAGTTCACAATTAAATCAATTTTAGATTTATCCACCTTAATACCCCTATTAGAGATAACATGACCCAAGACAATCCCTTGCTCCACCATAAAATGTAACACCCCTAAGTTCGGTAGTGCATTCTACTGTTCCAATGACCAGTGTTGTCCGGACAGCTAGAATGCCTAGAACTACACTTCGATATGAGTGAGGAGACATAAAATAATGAAATACAAGAAAAGAAAATACAAGAAAAACAAAGGGAAAATAATAGCAAAGAAGTGTAACCAAGTTAAGCGAGCCGAGAACCCTAGCGATGGGTGACCGCACCGGGAAGTCACGGCGTGGACCGTTGACTAGCCCTGGACTGCGGGGAATCCTGGAAAATATTTTTAAGACTTAAATAGACCCCTATTGAGGTATAAATATCATAAGAAATATTAAATAAAAATTACATAATTAGTACAAAGAAAAGTGAGAAATCGAAAAACGGACAAAATCCGGTGTTACCGAAAAATCGGGAATGCAACCCGAACAGGGGCATTGTGGTTATTTGACACCCCGAGTTGTATTTTGACCTAAATTTCCATTAAAAATAAATAATATTACATTTGGAAAATGTAATAAAAAATTAATTTAGTAGTACCTAATGTAAATAGCAAAAATGGGGTTCAAATTGGGTAATTAGCACTTAAATCTTATTAAATCATTTTCTTAGGTGAGTGGAGCACTATGGGAATTAAAAATTCACTAAGTGGGCAGATGTAAACCCACTAAACTCATCTTCAACCTTCATTTACTCCCATTGCCGAAATGAAGCTTCCAAGGTTCTCCCATGACCGATTTGCTTGAAGCCTTCAAATCTCCTCCATTCCACCTCCAAACACCAAAGTTGCTTCATTAATTTTGAGCCCCACCTCACAAGGAAGAAGTAGATACCAAAATCAAGGGAGATTAGTGAAGATTTAACAAGTCCCAACAATAGGTAAGTTTGTGTTTTTGATTGTTGCTTTGTTAAAGTTTGTAAGGATGTTATGGGTGTTTGATTTATAGAGAAATTTTTGAGGTTTGATGTGTAAAGGGGGAAGTGTACTTGTGGCAGCCATGGAAACACCTTGAAGACAGTTTATTTTTGCTTGTAAATGGTGAATTAAAGGATTGATTAAATGTATATTGTGTAGGAAATTATTTGGGTGATGTATACTTAGGATATGTGAATGTGTATTGAAATTTGAATGCTTGGAAATTATGGGAATGTAATGCATGAAATGGCAGCCTGGTTTGGTGAACCATAAGGATATTATTTCATGTTTGGATTATGGAATATTAATGTTGAATTGTGTTGGTTGTTATGGCAGTTTGGGTATGTGTGTGATGGTGTGAAGTTGGACATGTAAAAGTGTTATGGTTAGGTGATTGAATTGTTGTAAATTTGATTTGAAAAAATCTGCACTTTATGGTGTATGTTGAATGTAATTGTAAGCTGCCAAAATGACCTATAATGTGTTGTGAATTATGTTTAGATCATGGTACAACCAAAATTGGCTTGAATGTTAAGTTTGGTAAGTGTTAAAAGTGATCATTGATGTGTATGAAGGAAATGCAATAAGGTAGTTTGTGTTTTAGGCCTAGAACTTTAAGTGTGTGGCTCCAATTGGTTTTAGACAAATTGGAGGTGAGACTAGACACAAAATTTGCCAACTTTTATGAAGGAATCTTGCCAAAATTCTGCTTGCAAGGTAGCTTGAAAAATGACCAAATCCGGATTAAGTGCAAATAAGGCCTAAAAATTGACCATTTGGGCAGCAGTTAGTGTTTAGGCCATAACTCACTCAAAACAAGTCCAATTGACCTGAAATTTTGACCATGAATAGCTAAGACCCATATCTACAAGTCTTATGAAGACACCAAAACCCAGAAATGACCATAAGCAAGTCAAACAGCTTGCACAAATTCGGGTCCAAAAACTGGCCGAACCAAAATTGACCTAAAATTACCTAAAATGACCAATTTTAGTGCAATTTGACAAGTAATAGTAAAATGAACATAACTTGGTCTACATAACTCAGAATGACCTGAAATTTTGCCCCGGGTGCAATAAGACATAGATCTACAAGTTTGTAGTTTTGACCAAAACCCGAAAACCGAGGGAACTAGGTCGTTCAGCTAGGTTAAACTAGTATCCCGGAATCCAGCAATTTACAAGAAAATGCAATATACAAGGAAATGAATTTGGTAACATGTACCAACCCTAAAAGACTATTGAATGTGACAAATTAGTAACATTAAAACCTAATTTACCTAGAATGCATTTAGGGTCAACATATTAGTTGACTAAGCAAATAATAGAATTCAGTGAATTAATTATCAAGCATTATTGTTAGAGATAGTTTAAATGAGTACTGAAACACTTCAAATTGTGTTTCTCAGTTAGCAAAGACTCAGGAAAAGGGAAAGAAACACTGAGTCAAGACCAAGAGACAGTTATCAGAGGTTTGTGCACAACAGCTATTTCTTTTGAATTTTTCAATTGATATGAATTATGACTATTTGTGCATTATTATTTTAAATTGTGGAAATATGCTCGAATGAATATTTATTTCTTGAAAAGCATTGTAAATGGTTTGAAACTGTGAAAATTGTTTGAATGATATTGATGGATACTTATTGATTGAAAAGCATTGGAAATGATTTGAAACCACAGCTATCATGTATATTGATTGTATTCCTCGCTAACTTGTCAAGTGGGACGAATTGAATTCCCTCTCTGGCTGAAGTGTTGAGGTGTGTGCCTGTTGAGGATGAATAGAATGAGTATTCATATTTTTGCTAGCTAGCTATGTTATTCCTCATTAGCCATTGGCTTTTGGGACGAATTGAATACCTCATTAGCCATCGGCTTTTGGGACAAATTGAACTTTGGAACATGATTAAGCTATGTGATTTATTGAGATTCACTGTGATAGTGTGAAATAGAGTTTAAATTCTTTTTGACATTCACTGTCTTTTGAATTTAACTATGTTTTGATTTCTGAGATTTATTGTGATATTGTAAAATAGAGTTTAAATTCCTTGTGACATTTATTGTCTTGAATCTAACTATGGTTTTAAGTATCCACTATTTATATAACTTGTGATTTGTGATTTAAAGTTGTATTTGGTTAATGTTGTGCACCACTAAGACATTATCTCAGCGATAGCTTTTCATTGCTGTCGTAGATAGACAGACGGACAGGACAGCAGACTAGGCTGCTAGTACATCCAACGAGAGATTATTGGGTATAATGAGTATACCACATTTTGCATTTTGTACTATAATGTATGACCACTGTATGTACATACTGTTCTTGGTTTTGAGCAGTTGTAAATTAAAATTGTACATTAAAGTTGTAAAATAAATTATGAGTTATTTTAACTTGTAAAAATTGTATTATATTTCTTGTATCTCAGTTTTTGAAAAATTATTGTGGATTTGTGTTGAATTATGTTGGAGTTTGAGATTGAGAAAAATATTGAAGTGCTTTCTACAGGTTTTTGAAGAACTGTTTTATCCAAATTACAGAGGGCACTCTGCCAAAATTTTTACAGAAATTACTAATAATCTAAATGTGTTAGCTAATTCACTTCAGTTCAAAAAGGTTTTTAACACCTGTAAATAGTGCTCACCACTGTAAAAAAAGTAAGAAAAGTTTTGAAAATCCCTTGTAGTGTATTTAATGAGTTATCAGTAGGCAAAGTTGGTAATTCATTAGGTATACTACGGGATCATGTTATGCCTTACAGAGGGGCAGGGTGTGACATAAAATGACACTTCTCATAATTTAAAACAAGATTTTTCTGAATGCATCTCTCAAGAATAGAAGTCAAATGATGTAAACATGCATCAAATGAATCACCATACACAGTAAAATCATCAATGAACACCTCAATGCAATTATCAATGTAATATGAAAATATGCTTATCATGCATTTCTGAAATGTGACAGGTGCATTACAAAGCCCGAAGGGCATCCTTCTAAAAGCAAAAGTTTTAAAAGGGCAAGTGAAGGTAGTATTCTCTTGATCCTCTGGTGCAATCACAATTTGATTATATCCATAAAAGCCATGAAGAAAGCAGAAATAAGACTTACCTGCTAACCGCTCAAGCATCTGATCAATGAATGGCAGTGGGAAGTGGTCCTTCCTTGTTGCTGAATTCAGCTTGTGGTAGTTTATGCACATTCGCCATTCACTCTGAATCCTTCTTGGAATAAGTTCATTATCTTGATTTGCTACCACAGTGACTCCTGATTTTTTTGGCACTACTTGGACTGGACTTACCCATTTACTGTTTGAAATTGGGTAAATAACTCCTGCATCCAGTAGCTTTAAAATCTCCTTCTTCACAACCTCCATCATCTGTGGGTTCAACCTCCTTTGAGCTTCTCCACTTGTTTTAGCATCATCTTCTAGTAAAATCCTATGCATGCACGCTGATGGACTTATACCTTTGATGTCAGTTATTGTCCATCCAATTGCTTCCTTGTGTACCCTCAGAACCCTAGTCAATCTTTCCTCTTTAATCTTTGTCAAATTGCTTGAGATGATAAGTGGAAGTGTCTCACTGTCTCCCAAGTAAAAATACTTCAAATGCTCAGGTAAAGGCTTGAGTTTAAGAACTAGTGTCCGCACCACAGAAGGTAATAATTTTGTGTGAGATACAAGTAAGTCAATCTTTGATACTCCATACCTTTTTGCAACAGGAGGTAATGACTGCAATGCCATTACTGCATCTTGAACCTTTACACTTAATGGCTAATTGGTACTGATTTCTTGAATTCCTTGACTAATCACCACATCTAACTCATCCTCCATGCTTAACTCAAAAACATCCTGCACAAATGTATCAATAACATCAATAGAAAAAATAGAATGGTTATCAGCAGGATACTTTATGGCATCAAAGATATTAAATTTGATAATCTCTCCATCAAACTCTATAGTTAAGACACCATCATCCACATCAATTTTTATCTTGGCAGTTTTTAGTAAAGGTCTTCCAAATAAAATCAAAGCTGACTTTGATGTGAGAGCACTATCTGAAGGAACGGAAGCATGAAAAACACAAGTTTATACCATTGAATTCAAAAATTTTCACCTAGGGTCACATACATCATGCAAGATTTATTTTTATCTATTTGATTTCAATGATAAACAACATATTAAAAATCTTTTAATATATTTTTGGATCTGTATTTTCCATTTAAGATTTTAGAATTAATCAGATTAATTTTAGAACCCTAGATTAACTCAAGAACAAACACACTAACCTCTTGATGCACTGTAGTGTATTTGCGCCTTTGAGATTCGTCTTCAGGATACCAGATGTTGTCTCTCTAGCTTGTCCACACCAAGAACACCTATGGCAGCCCTTGAACAGCTTCTAAAGCTTTTTCTATGAACTAGAAAATCAAGTTATGCCTTTTAAGAGATTAGAGATGTAAACAGGATACTAGAAACAATTTCTAGCATTTTTAATTCAAGAGATTGATGGCTAATCTCTTTGAATTGATAAGAGATGAAGAAGAAGAGAGGGGCGAGCCTTGGGTGGCGGCACCAATAAGAGCAGCAGGTGGTTATATTATTTTCTTATCATAATAACACTTATATAGCTAGGTCAACACATTAAACCCTTGCCACATGTCACCCTTTGATTGGTTCTAGGTTTAATTGACCCAATCACATTGTGCCAAGTGTCAAAACTATATTTAATCTTAATTTTAATCATCTTAAATGATTAAAAGACATTTGGCAAGCTTATGTGTAATTTCATATGTCACCATCTCATGGTGCCACATGTCACCCTGTGAGACCCATCTTCTTAAGATGTCGGTCTAACTGAGCTTGTGACAAAGGCTTAGTGAATGGATCAGCTGGATTTTTCAGCTGATGTTATTTTTCTGCATGGCTATATCGCCTTGCCTAACTATATGTCTGATAATGTGATAGTGCCTTTCTATGTGTTTGGATTTCTAGTGAGACCTTGGTTCCTTAGCCTGTATGACTGCTCCATTGTTGTCACAGTGTAGTGGAACTGCTGACTCAATAGAAGGAACTACTGTAAGTTCTGTCATGAACTTCTTTATCCAAACAGCTTCCTTTGCAGCATCTGATGCAGCAATATACTCAGCCTCGATTGTGGAATCTGCAGTCGTGCCCTGTTTGGAACTCTTCCAACTGACTGCACCTCCATTACAAATGAACACATATCTAGAGGTAGACTTTCTATCATCAATATTTGATTGGAAATCAGAATCAGTATAACCATCCAATTACAAGTCTCCACCTGCATAGATCAAGAATAAATCCTTAGTTCTTCTCAAGTACTTAAGGATATTCTTGACAGCTATCCAGTGTTCCAAACCTGGATTGGATTGATACCTGCTAGTCAAACTAATAACATATGTGATATTCGGCCTAGTACACAACATTGCATACATTAAACTTCCAATAACCGAAGCATATGGAATCCTGGCCATCTTATCTCTTTCTTCAGGTGTCTTTGGAGACATCTCTTTAGAAAAATGGATACCATGTCTCACCGGTAACAATCCTCTCTTGGAATCAAGCATGTTAAACCTCTTTAACACTTTTTTGAAGTATAGACTTTGGGATAAACCAATTATTCTTTTCGCTCTATCTCTATAGTTGTGAATCCCAAGAATATAGGTTGCCTTCCCTAAGTCTTTCATGGAGAATGTATTTGACAACCATACCTTTACAGTTGTCAACATACTTGTGTTATTACCCATCAACAGTATGTCATCCATATATAAAACAAGAAAAGTGATAGCACTGTCACTAACCTTCTTATATACACATGGCTCATCCTCATTTTTGATAAAACCGAAGGATTTAATGGCTTCATCAAAACGGATGTTCCAACTGCTCGAAGCTTGCTTCAACCCATAAATGGATCACTTTAGCTTGCATACCTTGGAACCATCTTGGGATTCAAAACCCCTAGGTTGTTCCATGAAAATGTTTTCTTCAATATATCCATTGAGAAAAGCTGTTTTGATATCCATCTGCCAAATCTCATAGTCATAGTATGCAGCTATTGCTAATAAAATCCTAATTGATTTAAGCATGGCAACAAGCGAGAAAGTCTCTTCATAGTCAATTCCATGCCTTTGGCGAAACCCTTTCACTACTAGCCTTGACTTATAGGTCTCTACCTTTCCATCAGAACCAATTTTCTTCTTGAAAACCCATTTGTTCCCTATAGGTATAATACCTTCAAGTGGGTCAACAAGATCCCAAACTTGATTCTTATACATGGAATCAATTTCAGATTTCATAGCATCAATCCATTTTGAAGAATCTATATCTGATATAGCTTCTTCATAGGTAAGTGGATCATCTCCATGATCTACTTCTTCATGAGTACACAACTCTTGTTCTTCTTCATGAAGGAAACCATATCGCACTGGTGGGTGAGATACCCTGGTTGTTCTATGAGAAACAGCTGTAGATGTTTCATCAATGGGTATAGGTTGACTAGATGGATCTATATTCAGCTGATCTATTGGTTGGTCAGAATTCTCTAATTCCAACTCTATTTGCCTTCCTTTGCCTCCTTCTTGAACAAACTGTTGTTCAAGAAATGTGGCATCTCTACTCACCACAACCTTTTTTGATGTAGGCAAATAATAATAATATCCAAAATTATCTTTGGATATCCAACAAATCGACCCTTTTTTGATCTGGTTTCCAATTTATTAGTGTTCAGCTTTTTGATATAAGCTGGACAACCCCAAAATTTAACATGCTTAAGACTTGGTTTTCTTCCATGCCATATCTCATAAGGTGTGAAAGAAACTAATTTTGATGGAATCCTATTCAGAATATACAAAGCTGATTCTAATGCAAATCCCCAAAAGGAGATTGGCATATCAATATAGCTTATCATACTATGTACCACATCCAATAGGGTATGATTTCTCCTTTTAAATACACCATTCAACTGTGGCATTCCTTGAGGAGTCAGTTGGGAAACAATGCCATGCTCTCTCAAGTATTCATCAAATTCAGTACTCAAATATTCCCCTCCACGATCTGATCGAAGAGCTTTAATACTCTTTCCTGTTTGATTTTCTACTTCAGATTTAAATTATTAGAACTTTTCAAAAGATTCATGTTTGTATTTCATCAAATACAAATAATCAAACCTTGATTTATCATCAGTAAAGGTAATAAAGTAATGAAAATCGCCTTTAACCATTTTCTTAAATGGATCACTTACATCACTATGTATTAGTTTCAAAATATTTTCAGCTCTTAGTCCTTGTCCAACAAAGGGTGATCTAGTCATTTTGCCCTGAAGGCAAGATTCACAAGTTAGAGTAGGCTCAGAGCCTAATAAGGATAAAATCCCCATTTTCTCTAATTTTGCAATCCTATCTTCTGCAACATGACCTAATCTTAAGTGCCAAATATACTTTGAACTTGAGTTGATTTTCATCATGGCATTGCATTCTTTTAGATTGCTATACTCTGGACAGTGGAAACACTTTCCTTCTGGCAGTGGAAACACTTTCCTGCTGGTAGTGGAAACACTTTCCTTTGCCTTTGACAACTTTGATCTTTGTTTTTCTGTTTGGCTATCTTCTTGGAAGATCTTGGAACTTGAGGTTTCTTTTTCTAATTGCCCTTTTTCTTATTGGACTTTCCAGTAGAAAAATATGCAATCAAAGCTAACTATTTTCCTTTATTGCCCGGTATATTCTTTTGGGCAATAACCAGCATGTTGAGTAAACTAGCCAAGGTGCATTCCTGTTTAGTCATATGAAAATTTGTCACAAAATTCCCAAAAGACTCAGGAAGGGACTGAAGGATCAAATTCGTTTGTAGTTGGAAATCCATGTCGAAGTCAAAATGTTTCAACTGCTCAATCAGCCAAATCATCTTGTGGACATGATCCCCAACATTCTGTCCCTCAGACATCCTCATGCGGAATAGTTGTCTAGATATCTCATACCTAGCATTCCTGTTGTGCTCACCATAAAACTCTTGTAGGTGAAGGAGGATCTCACTCACACTCTGCATGTTCTCATGCTGCTTCTGTAACTCATTACACATAGAAGCAAGCATGTAACATTTAGCTCTCATATCATGCTCCTTCCACTTGTCCAAAGTCTCATGTTCCTCTTGGGTGGCCTCTGGAGGTAAGGGACCAGGAAAATTTGAGTCTAGAACATATCCTATCTATTTAAGGTTCAGGACAAGTTTCAAATTTCTTAGCCAATCAGAGAGATTAGGTCCTGTCAATCTATTGCGATCAAGTATGCTTGCAAGGATATTGGATGGTGCTGGTTGTTCTGTGCTCATTATCATTAGAAAATTAACTGCAGAAAATAACTAGATTAATTAGTAAATGTATCATGTAATTAACCAAAATGATTATGGTCTTTTAATCAAATTGGTCCTCCCACTAACTTAGCGAATCCTACACTTCCAAAGTAGAAAACGAAAATCCTAGTTGGATGAATTTCTAGTGGGTGATTGAATTCTTATAATTCTATTGATCATCCTCTGGTATATCCATTATTGGATTTACAATAAACTATAAGTGAGCAACTCCTTGCCCATCACATCTCATGTCAGGTTCAATCCTTTACCTAGCCCTTAATGCTCAAAATCTCAAGTACATCCATTATTGACTTATCTTGCATTGGTTAAGTTGATCCCATTAAGCCAGTAATTATGCAAATAATTTTAATGTCCTCAGGTACATCCAATATTGGCCACCAAACCATTAACATATTTACAACATCTCATACTTAACAATTATTCTTAAGAAAATCTCTTAAATTAATTGCATCTTATGCAAGTATTTAAAATTTCTTAAAATAATTGCCTCAATGGAGGGCCCATGTTATAATTACTTTAATTATAGCATTTCTAACTTAATCATTTGTTTGAAAGATTTTATGGTCATCCTAATTACTATTAAGGTCTCACTTTGCACATTATCCATTTACCATGCATATATCACATACTGCATACATTCACATACATCTCATGTATTCATGGACAATAAATAAATATGGTATGATCATGGACTTTCTAAGGGATTCAATTCTGAGCAACCAAGAATTGAATCAGGGCATTCCTAGGTGCATTTCATTCATTCATTTTACAAGAGTTGCTGAAGGAGTACATAATCAACACTTGATATTGAATTCCTCCCACTGGTCCCACCAATGCTCTTGACCTCCTTGAACTTCTTGCAATCCAATATTACATAGTAATCCTTGGCATACTAAGGCGAATTTACAAGAACTTAAATAAATGAAATTATAAGTCAAAAATTATTACAAACATAATAATACATGCCCAAAATAAATTAAAATAAATTAATTAATTTATAATCCCAAAGAAACATAAAAGAAATAAATCCAATAACATTGGTCTTTTATAGTCCATGATCATCCATCATGCATATCACTATTTAACAATTAAATAAAATATACATACTTAAATTAAATTGAATATCTCATATTCAACTTAAAAATTCAGATTTGAATATGATTCAAATAAATTTAAAAATTCAGATTTGAATCTCATTTAAACAAATTTAAAAATTCAGATTTGAATCACATTCAAACAACCTTAAAAATTCAGATTTGAATTACATTCAAACAATTTAAAAAAAATCATATTTGCATCATATTCAAACAATTTTTAAAAATTCAGATCTGAATATTATTCAAACAAGTTTAAAAAATCAGATTTAAATATGATTCAACCAACTTTAAAAATTCTGATTTGAATCACATTCAAACAACTTTTAAAATTCAGATTTGAATCACATTCAAACAATTTTTAAAATTTTGATTTGAATCAAAATTTAATTGTGTGATTAAAATTCTAATTAAACAATTTAATTAGACATAGGATGAGCTTTTAGATCATACAACAATTGCAAATTAAAAAGCCAAACCTTGAGCCACCCATGGAACCACAAACCTTGTGCACCATTAGGTGTTCTCTTGCATGCCACCACACATCCATTGCAACCAGCAATAGATAAATCATCTCATGATCAAAACAAACAATTAAATCATATAATCAACAATCTAAATGGCAAATATAGTGGCTCTGATACCAATTGAAGGAACGAAAGCGTGAAAAACACAAGTTTATACCATTGAATTCAAAAATTTTCACCTAAGGTCACATACATCATGCAATATTTATTTTTATCTATTTGATTTCAATGATAAACAACATATTAAAACTCTTTTAATATGTTTTTGGATCTGTATTTACCATTTAAGATTTTAGAATTAATCAGATTAATTTTAGAACCCTAGATTAAATCAAGAACAAATACACTAACCTCTTGATACACTGCAGTGTATTTGCGCCTTTGAGATTCATCTTCAGGATATCAGATGCTGTCCCTCTAGCTTGTCCACACCAAGAACACCTATGGCAGCCCTTGAACAGCTTCTAAAACTTTTTTTATGAATTAGAAAATCAAGTTCTGCCTTTTAAGAGATTGAAGATGCAAACAGGACACTAGAAACAATTTTTAGCATTTTTAATTCAAGAGATTGATGGCTAATCTCTTTGAATTGATGAGAAATGAAGAAGAAGAGAGGGGAGAGCCTTGGGTGGCAGCACCAATAAGAGTAGCAGCTGGTTATATTATTTTCTTATCATAACAACACTTATATAGCTAGGTCAACACATTAAACCCTTGCCACATGTCACCCTTTGATTGGTTCTAGGTTTAATTGACCCAATCACATTGTGCCAAGTGTCAAACCTATATTTAATCTTAATTTTAATCATCTTACATGATTAAAAGACATTTGGCAAGCTTATGTATAATTCCATGTGTCACCATTTTATGGTGCCACATGTCACCCTATGAAATGACTAAAATGCCTTTGTGTCTTAATTTTGAGTTCTCAACGCAAAATAATTATTTCTCTTCTTCTATTCAATTTATATCAAATATAAATCAATTAATTAATCTTTATTAATTAATTTCTTATTAATTAAATTCATATTTAAATACTTTAAATATAAATTTAATTTATACTATACATTCAATAATCTAGATTTGGTTTCAAGTTATGCTAGGGACTTTGCAATCTAATTGCAAACCAAACCTATTTAATTAATCAATTAAACTCTTTAATTAATTAATTAATTAAATCATATTTAATTAGGTGATAACTTGTGTATGCGTGTGACTTACTAGGCTCATCACTAATTGGCAATGATATATGATATCAACTCTTAATATCATCAGAACTCTTTCTTACCATAAATGATTTCTCTAAATCATTTTATGCACCTCATAGACCATGGTTAACACCTAGCATAGCATGCCATAGCCACCCAATTAATAATAAGGTTTACCTTAAATGAACCTATAATCATATGTTACCATGCACTGGAATATCTCTGTTACAAAATCGCAACTCAAGCTAGAGTCATGGTTTATGTCAAACTCCATTTGCTATGAATATTATGTTCTCTTTTAATTTCAGTTCTTGATTAAAAAGATTTTCTCATCAAAAACTCTTTTCTGATTAAATCTATCTGTCCTGGCCAGGAACTTGAAACATCAAGAACAATTAAACGAACATAGGATTTTATCTCTATTTACTTAGAGGAACAGATTCCATCTTGATCAACACCTACCTTCATATATAACTAATAGGAGCCAACACATGCCCATATACCCATACAAAATTCAAGTATGAAAGCAGTATCAAACTCAAACTACCTATATACAAGATAACTGTGCTATCTCAAGTCTAAAGATTATATGCACTATATGATTTATGACAAAATATTGACAAGAGTAAACTCCATGTGCTTGTCATAAGTGTCACTGGTTCAGCCTACTTATCATGTATAAGTGCCTATCATATTTGTTATATGGCATGAGACTCACCATTCCATCTTATTTATATCTCATATAAATAACTTGAAAGCAAACATGAATTCAATCTTTCTGGATAAGTCATGTCCTTATTATGAAGTATCCTCGATTGTGAACCTATTTATGATACTTTGTACTAAAAATACTGTCACTCGTATTCTTAACAACTTAAGAATAGAATTTCTAACAAAATATCAATGGACCTTTTCTATTACACATAAATATATTATATAAATGGAAAAGTGGAAATGCCTTTTATTAATAAAACATGTACAAGATACATACTAAATAATATGCTCTAGGACATACTACTAACACTATCCTCCATATCCAAAATGTAAAAATCTGCAGGAAAAATCAATTCTCCAACTTGCACCAACACATCCTCAACTACTCCCAATGGGTAAGCATTAGAATGATCAGCTAACTGAATAATGACACTGGTTTCTTTCAAAGGACCCAACTTTAAAGCTTGAAAAACTGAATTTGACATGAAATTATTAGATGCTCCTAATTCTACCATTGCACCTTCAAATCTAGAATCACCTATTTTGCAGGGAATAGAAAACGAAGTTGGGTCCTTACACTTAGGGAGTAATTTTCACTGAATTAATGCCGATACATTTTCCCCCACACTGATCTTCTCATTATTCCTCAACTTGCGCTTTGTAGTGCATAATTCTTTAAGGAATTTAGCATACCTGGGGATTTATTTGATCACATCAAGTAAAGATATAGCAACCTCTACCTTCCTGAAAGTCTCCAAAATTTCTTTCTCTTGTTCTTCTCTCTTAGTCTTAGCCAACCTATAGGGGAATGGAGGAAGAATGGAATTATTAACCTTATTCAGTTTAGGTTTAGTACTTACTTCAACTTCAGAAACTTCAGATTCTTTTGCTCCTTGCTTCTTCTTTTTTATTGGCTCATGTGGAGTCTGGTTATCAACTTCTTTCCCACTCCGCAACACTATAGCACTGGCATTTTCTCTGGGGTTCATGACTGTTTGGGATGCAAGCTTTCCAGAACCTTAAGCTTCTAGCTTACTCACAAATGAGGCTAACTGACCAATCTGCCTCTCTATGTTTTGAATGTTATTTTTGGTCTCCTGTTGAAACTATTGTGTATTATTAGCCAAAGCCTTGACAATTTCATCGAGTGTAATACCTTGATTTGAGGGAGGCGGAGGTGGAGGTTATTGATTCACTTGTGGTTCTACTACTGGTATCGATTTTGGACTGGTTGATTCCCATAACTCAAGTTGGGGTGATCTCGCCATCCCGGATTGTAAGTATTAGAAAAGGGATCATACTTGCGTTGTGGCTGTCCATAATGTCCTACTGCATTAGCATGTTGCATTGATTCATCCTCTTGTAACACAGGACACATGTCAGTAGCATGACCCGAACCCGAACAAATTCCACATACCTTAATAGTTTGCATATTCCCTAGAGCCAACTGCGACACCAAAGAAGTTAAATTAGAAATCTGTTTCTCAAGGTTAGATGTACTTATCTCATTAAGCTTCATAGGTGTGTGATTCATTCTCATACCAAACTGCTGAGAATTTACTGCCATGTTAGCAATCAGCCTCCTTGCTTCTTCTGGTGTCTTATCAACCAAAGCTCCTCCACTAGCAGCATCTATCATACTGCAGTCCATTGGTAGAAGTCCCTCATAAAAATAATGAATCAGAAGTTGCTCACTTATTTGATGATGGGGACAGCTTACACACAGTTTCTTAAATCTCTTCCAATACTCATACATACTCTCTCCATTGTACTACCGGATCCCATAAATTTCTTTTCTTATGTTGGCAATATGGGAAGCAGGAAAATACTTATCCAAAAATATCTGCTTCATCCCATTCCATGAGTTAACGTATCCAGAAGGGAGGTAATACAACCAATCCTTAGATGTGCCTTCCAGTGAGAAAGGGAAAGCTCGAAGCTTGATCTGGTCCTCTGAAACTCCTTGAGGTTTCATGCTGGAACACACAACATGAAATTCCTTTAAATGCTTATGTGGATCCTCACTTGCAAGACCATGAAACTTAGGCAACAAATGGATTAGTCCAGATTTCAACTCAAAAGCAACAGCCTCATTTGCAATATTTAAAGGCTATTGGTTTAGATCAGGAGCAGCTAACTCTTTCAAAGTCCTAGCAGCCATGGTTTTGTTTTTAGAATTTGAATCCAAATCCGAATCCGAACTTAACTCTCTTGGAGATTAGACTCCTTCAGATCTACTCGAAATCTGCCTAACTTTCTTAGGCAATTTTGTCAACTGTTTAGCTATTTTTTCTACTTCTAGATCAAAGATCAACTCACCAGATTGAGAAGTTCTTGTCATAAACAAAAAGAAATGAAAGTGAAAACAAAAAAATGCCTCAAAACCCTAGAAAACAATTTAATTTCGCCTCAAGAGGGTGGTGCCAATGATTGGTCTTTATCAGAACATCATTTCCTTCAAAATAGCTATGGGCCGCCCTCCTAATTCAACCAAAAATCTGCCAATGAATAGTAACATTATAATTTTTTTCTGAAAACCTGAATATAGCTACACTTCACAAACAAAGGTTATAACAGAATATCCTAATACTAAAAACACAAAATCTAATAAACTTCAGTCCCCGGCAACAGAGCCAAAATTCTTGGTGGTTGTCAAATCCACCAGAAATTAAATTAACTGAAATTACCAGTTATGAAATATTTTCTGCAGTAAGTGGTAAATCCAGGTCAAACCCTAGAGACTGAATTATTAAATTTCGTGCACTTGTGTAATGGAAAAAGAAACCAAGGTTGGGGGGTAATTCGCAGTCCAAAGAAGAAATAAAAAATTAGAAATTAAGAGCTAAAATTAAATATGAAACTCTCAAATTAAACAAACTTCAGTCCAAGGTAATTCGCATTCCAATGCATTAATTCGATCATAAACAAAAGAAATACAATTATCTCTTATTGAATACTTAACGTAGATTTACCAAACAGCGAGGTAAAACCCCTAACTTCCCTATACTTATCAACTCGAGCCCAGCACTCTTATTGACTCTAATTATTAACTGAATTGGTATTAAGCAATCCTCATCAAATTAATAATTGCTTTAAAAAAAGGAAGTAGTTAAGCTGAACAACAATTTATGAAGCATAAATCATTTAATTCATCATATTGTTTCCTTAGGTTATTATCGAAAACTTGGATCATAATCAATAAAACCTAATTGCTACTCACGTTCAATCTTAAACAATAATTATGAATTATGAAGAGAAACTAGCAATTGATCTCATCAAACAATTAACTAATAGGCCTTTTTAGCAAATCATTCAATAGATCAAAAACAATGAAATTAGAAAATAATAGATATTCAAAAAGACATAAATTAAATTAAGAACCTGGTCTCACAAATCATGCATAAGAACTAGAATCCCTTGAACTAAATTAAGAACTTAGCCACTCATGTTTATGGCTTACAGAAAAATAAAGTAGAAAATTGAAGAAATCTAGAATGTGTGTCAAATGAAGACAGCCTCTTCTATTTATAATAAATGGCCTAGGGTTAGGTTTTCAGAGTCCCTGAGGTGTTAGGAATCTTTCTCTCTGTCAAAAACTGTAATTGGAGTGAAATCAGGAAACTAATTGTCGATGGATACACGGCCCGTGTATCACTACACGGCCCGTGCATCACTACACGGCCTAGGGCCATGTAACTTACTGGAGCTGAATGGGTATGTCTTGCATTGGCATATAAGGTTACACGGGTCTCTAGGATTTACACGGTTGAAGTTACACAGCCCGTGTACTTTGTTTCTTCCTCGGCTCTTTGGATTTCTTCTGGCAGAATGTTATATGGATCCGTGGTTGTGCTTACACGATCCGTGTACTTTGTATCAGCAACGCTTTTCAATCCTTTGACCTTTCTAAGCTTCCTTCCACACTTCTATATTATGGGACTTCACCAAAACCCTAAAAAATACAGCAAGAGTCAAATTAATGCAAATGCTAAAAATTTCTCCATTTAACACAATTACTCCAATAACTCTCTAAACATAATGCCTAATATATAATTACACTTTAATCAACTGAATTAGGCATAAAGATACCCTAGAAACACTAAATGTGATGATAGTAAAATTAATAAATTATGCACTTATCAATAATTAATTAAGACTGAATATATATTAAGTAAATAGAAAAGATCCAAATAATTTAAATTGTTTCCAAAGTGAAATGTAAAATACCTGGAAATTGTGAAATTGCCATATATAGAATTACTATTTAAATTGTTATTATAAATTATGCACCATTAAGCATTATGCTTAGCACGTTACTTTTTCCATCACGTAGGTATTGGAGACCAATCTGAGTAGCCGTAGCAGTTGCACCAGTAGTGCCCTGACAGAGCTCTGACCAGATCTGCCACCGTCTAGAATCAACTCACCAGTCTTTTGTATTTTGGTAGGGCCCGTGTATAGACTAGTATTTTGGTTCATTATGTCTAATCATAATGTAATTACTAGTTTATGATGTATTTCATTTTGGACTTGTAATTAAACTTTGAGATTGTAATGAAAACTTGTAATTTATTATCTATGAATTTCCATATGAATGCAATAGATGATACTTCATTTTGAGATCTCATAAATAGTTGTGAATGATATGATAAAAGAGAATATGATATGGAAATGTGTGAATTGATTATGAACATGTTAACAGGTGATTAGTGGAACCCGTTAGATGCTAATAAAACAGAGGAGGTTCTGTCCAGGTTTCTACAGAAACAAGTTGTACAAAAAAAAAAATTCTACACATGGATTACCAATTTTAAATGATATTAAAAATTTACAATATACATGATAAGATAAAGCAGGGTGCTCCGGCATTGAATGTGGCACTTCTTGCTTGGCTATACAGTAGACGGGTAAGGGGCGTCACATACCATGGCTAGCCGAATTCTCTACCCACCATTCATACAAAATTTCCTTCATTTTCTTCATAATTTCCATGCATCTCAACTAAATTTCAAGTAATATTCAAGAATTTAAAACTAATTTATAGATACCTTAATTTATGGATTTTCTAATTCTCCAAATCCCCTTCTTTTCTCCTTCTTTTTATTCTCAAACACTCTACCAAGGTCTAAAATCAAACTTTACTATTGGAAGTTGGGGTTCTTATGGTGAGAAAGGGAGGAACATCAAGCTTACAAGAGTTAACAATGGTGGGAATTTGAGAGAATTGATGAGAGAGAGAGGGGCGACACATTTAGGGTATAAGACCAAATTTGTTTCTTTTTAATTTTTGTCTTTTTAGTTGCATAATTATCCCCAAATTTTCAAATTTTAAAATTTGACCTAGTTGCTTGACCATGGACTGGGATAATAGCTATGGAAGGTTCAGGTTGCTCACTTGGCCTAACCACATCACCTTCGTCTAACGTCCATGAAATGTGAACAGAGGGAGGGCTCATAGCTCTCTAATCATTGGTATTGCTCATTTTCAAAGATAAAAATAAAAATTGATAGGAAAAAGATTAAAGCTCTTACCAGAGTGTAAATCAGTGCCGGAAAACTTTAAAAAATGAGAGAGAGCATAGTAGTTACTCAGGGAATCTAAAAATGGCATAAGTGGGCAAATGGCCAATACTCCTTCCTATTTATACCTGCCTGAGCATTAAATGCTAACGAAGCTCTAAGTGATGCATCAGTTAGCGGAATCTGACCATTTCCATAACTCATCAAAAGAGAATTCTAGAAACATGGCAGGCAGATTGGATAGTTTCAGTTACTAGGGATCAACCATAGCAAGTAGTTTTGAATCAAAGAGATCGGTCGATGAGTGTGATTTGGGAGATTGTATCGGACACAGTTATAAGAGATTAGGAAAAACAATGCAATAATAAAACAAAATAAATAATCAATTTTGAATAAATAAAACTTCATTTCATTTTCAAAAGGTCAGATTACATCATTTGGGCGATCTCTCAAGATCAACAATTACAAATTTCCCTTCACTACATTTTACCTATCTTGCTTTTACAGTTTGGACCACTCTTGATTCCTAGATGCCGTTGAAGAGATACGTGGAGATCGGGAGGGTAGCTCTCGTCAACTATGGCAAAGACTATGGGAAGCTCGATGTCTTCGTCGATGTTATTGACCAGAATTGAGCTACAATTGGGACCGCTGATATGGTTAGGAGCCAAATAAACTTCAAGAGATAGTCACCGATACCAAGATTGAAATTAGTGGTCCCCTTGTCAGAGATCGGTCTGCAGACCATACTGGTAAATCGATCCGAGATTGGCATGATAGTCAATTTTGACCCTGATCAGTCAATTAGTCTAGTTCCCTCACCGTCATCAGACGACACCCTTATAAGTCTTAGATCGCTGGAATCATCCATTTTCAGGCGGTGGGCAAGAAAAACATTCGAAAAAAGATTAAGGTGGTTGTCATGAGGAGAATTCTTGCTGGAAAAGTCAAGAACAGAAAAGTAAAACATTAAAAATTCACTAGAGAAGGAAGAATGTGAGTATGTGAAGGACAAAATTCCTTTGCATATATATAGGGCCTTGGCATTTATTATGTGCAGAACTTGAAGCTGTTCATTGGTAATCAAAGAATTAATTGCTTTAAGTGTAACACCCTCCCGGTAACCACTCCGTACATCCTACTGTTCCGGTGACTGGTGTCGATCCGGACAACTAGAACGTCCGGAAAAATATTTAAACTAAAGTCAGGAACCATAATTAACTCAAATATTAATAAGAAACACTTAGTAAAAATTTTAGAAATAAAATACAACCAAGCAAAACGAGCCGGTGCCCAAGCGATGGGTAACCGGAGGGAAGTTGCGGTTCTCGCAACGAGGAGCCCTAGACCAGGGGGAAAAATTGTAAAATAATTTTTGGAACTCCAGAGAAGGGTTACTGAGGTTCCCATGGCATTAGAATGCCAAGAAAATACCTAGAAAAAGTTTTCAATCGGTACAGACAATTTTGACCCGTTAAGCCAAACGGAGGGCATTTTGGTCATTTCGCCTTCCAAGGTGATTTTTGTCCGACTTGTCCAGTTGAGTAAATAATTAATATAACATAAAATATGAATAAACATTACTATAAATTAAATTGAAAATGAGTAGTGGAGGAAAGGAAAGAAAATGAGGAAAAAGCCTAATTATGACATCATGGTGATGTCATTAAGAAAATTTGGACCAATCACAATTTAGCCATCCTTCGACTAACTAAATAAAAGACTAAATGAAGACTAAATCCACCAAAATTGCAGCAGCCATCTTCCCCAAAAATCCAGCCGAAACCCTCTCCCCATTTCCCTCCATTAATTTGCAACAAAAGCTTCAAATTTTCATGCTTCCTCACCCTAAAACCCATAAGTCCCTTCATCAAAAATTAATCCTACACCTTGCTAAACCTTTTGGCAGCCAACAAGAGGGAAGAAAGTGAAGTTTAGGGCTTTGGAAATTCTGCCCAATCAAGGTTAGTGCTACACTTTTATTCTCACTCTTATAATCTTAGTTAGAACATCATTTTGAGCTAAGAGTTTTTAAGAAATTGAAGTAAATTACATGTGTTAAGGGTACCTTCAATTTTCGGTAGCCCTATGGAAGATTGAGTTTGATTGTTTAATAAACTTAGAGTGGCTGGAAATGAGGGTTAAGGTATTAATATGCATGGATATTGAACTAAGTATGTTAATTAAGGTTTATGAGTAAATTGATTTGGACATTAGGGTTTGGAAAGGTGGAAATGTGTCTTGGCTTAGGAAGTTGTTAGAAAACTTGTTAATGGTCAATTAGTGACTATTTTAGGTATGTTGAGCACAATTTGGACTGAAAAATGGGATTGCAAAGAGAAGGAGTAAGCTGCCCTAGGACAGCAGAAATGGACTGAAATTTCAGTCCAATTACACAGCCATAACTTTGGCTGTGTTAGTCCAATTGGTGTTTGGCCAATTGGACATGAAACTAGGCTTATAATGGCACATTTTTTCTGAAGAAACCATGCCCAAAAGACCAAAGCAAGAGGACCAAAACTTGGCCCCAATCCGGACACCCTGCACTGATTCTGCAGAATTGACCAAATGAATAGTAACTGTTCATTTGGCCATAACTCACTGTAGATTTGGTCAATTGACCTGAAATTTTTACAGAAACAAGCTAAGACATAGACAAACAACTTTCATGAAGGAACCTACCCAAAATTATGGCCAGAACCCATCCAACCAAGTGACTCTAGTTACTGTTCATGCACTGTAGATATGGTAATTTTCTGCAGAATGCACATTCGGCCAGCTTGGGTCTTTGGACCATATCTAGAGCTACAAAACTCCAAATGGAGTGATTCAAAAAAAGAAATTCAACTAGACAAAATAAGGAACAACTTTCATGTTTTACATTTCTTCAAATTCCTACAGTAACAGTGTCCAATGGAACAGTGAAGTTGACTCACCAAAATTGAAAATTCTGCTTGTGTTGGGTTACACTTTGAAATGGTATTAACACTTAATGCCAACAAGTTCTAAACACCAAATGTGGTATGTTGGGAGTGCCAAAGTCAATGAACATATTTTCTATCCAAAAGTCAACATTTTTGTTGACCAATGAGGTGAATAGTAACACCAAAACATGAAATTTACAAATTGAAGAATTTAAAAGTTTCAAATGCCCTAGTATACCTAACAAGATTGGTTTGGATAGTTTGGCATGCCAATAGGGTTCAGTTAGCAGTACTGCACATGGCAATATGCCATTCTGTGATTTCATGGCTTTTAGCCATTCTGACTTTGTATTGAGACTTGGCCTTGTGCCTGATATTATTTACAGCTTGTTAGTTGTTCTGTTGCACACCGGGAGATGCATATGTGACCGATGGTGTGACGGCCCGAGGTACTAGGTACCCAGTGCCAGTTTACCCGTTATCCAGTCCGATGCCTAGTGTAGGTTACTTGGGGCAACCAAATGAATAAAAGTGAACAAAGTTAATGAAATAATGAATATACCAATACCAAACAAAGAAAGCATACACATTCTATACACATTTATTTTCTTGCTATTTTCTTTTATTATATTATTGCACCACTAAGCATTATTGCTTAGCGCGTTGCTTTTGCCATGCGTAGGTACTGGAGATCCCGATCGTGAGCCCAGTAGACCACAGACTGGGTGAGTCCATCCTGTAGTTCTGCGCAGTGTCCGTGTCACCTCACTACCTGCAGTGCATTGGTAGGGCACTAGGTGTCATTTTGTCATTTTGATATTTTGTAGCAGATTTTTTTTACTTTTTCATATGTATTTGAACTCATGTAATATATTTTGATGTCCATGTAAATAATGAAAGTTATGACTATGAATGCAAAATTTGAGCATGTATTTATCGCTTGTATATGAGAAATGGATGTTTGTGAAATGAAAAGATTATTGAGAATTTGCTATTGAGAAATATTGTTGAGATTTTGGATATTGGAGTTTGAGATGATGGAATAAAAATATTGGAAGTGTTTTTAACAGGTTCCGAAGAACGGTTTTCTCCATTTTTAGCCGGTACTCCGCCGGATTTTATTTAAAATTTTCGGAACCTTAAATGAATGATACTTTTGATAAATGGTTTAAATAAATTGTATTTCATAAATTATATGCAAAAGCATGATATAAATTAAGTGAGGAATATTAGAGTGTGCCGGTACACCGTGTGGCATTACTTACTCGGGTATACTGTACACGGATAAGGGGTGTCACATTAAGGGATGTGGAAGGGATCAAAAATTAAGATTGGGAAGAAAAGATATCAGATGCAGAAAGAGTCGAATTGAGAGATCGAAACAAGAGGTCTCAGGTCTACCAACCATAAATGTAACATCTTCATTTGCATAGCCTGGTAAATTATACTGTTCCGGTGATTGGTATCGGTCCAAAAAATTAAGGGGATTAGAACCACATTTAAGACAATTAGATAAGCCCTGAATGCAAATAATTAGCAATTGCCAAATAGTTAAGTATAAAGAAGAAAAACAAAGCATAAGAAGTTAAATGAACCGGGAGTCACAACAATGGGTGACCTTCTCGGAAAGTGACTACGAGGTCAATCTTAACTCAAATTTCAAACCGAAAAATGTGACGCCGCGGTCCTTAGAACTATTGCGAACACAGTGGAACAGAGAAAATCACGAAAAAGAGTTGTTAAGCAGGTTAAATAATTAGATCAGGGATCTGAAAGAAATACCAAATAACTTGCAAACTGGATTGAACAGGCGAGGGGCAATTTAGTTAATTCGCCCTTAAAGTTGACTCCTTACCTAACTGTTAAATAAAATAGGAGAAAAGAAAATTTCGGGATCAAGAATTAAATTAAAGAACTAATGGAAAAATAAATATAAAGGAAAAAGAAAAAAGAAAAAGTTTATTACATCATGTTTACATCATTGGATGACATCATCATGATGTCAAAACTAATTTTTGATTTGTCCCTACATAATTGACCAAGTCAATTCTTGTTTAAATAAAACATAAAATACATAAAATTGAAAAATTAAAGCATTCTTCTTTTTTTTTTTTCAAGTGTGCTGCCCCACCTTCTTCTCTCTCTCTCTCCACTGTAGCACCACCATAAAAGCTTCAGTTTAAGCTTGATTCCACCACTTAACCCTACTTTGACCCTAAACTAGTCCATAAAAGCTTTTTAGATCAACTTAAGGAAGCTTTAGAGGAAGGAAAGAAAAGAAGAAAAAGAAGAAATTGAAGAGTTGAACTTTAAAGTTTAAGGTTGGTGGTTTGAATTGAAGATTTATGTTTAATATTTAAGTTTTTGGTGTAAGTAGCTTAGAAATTAAATTAAAATCAAACAAAAACAATTATTGAGGGGCCAAACATGAAATTCATCCAGCTAGGGTTAGGGTTTGAAATGAATAAGTTTGAATTATTTGAATGGTTATTTGAGGTGCATTAGGTGTAGAGATCATGAATGTGCACTTTGAATGCATTAAATTAAACTTTATGTGTAGTTAAAGTTTGAGCATTTTGAAGAAATTGGAGAAAAATTTAAGAATTTGCCAAATGATGTAGTTAACCTTATTTAAGTTGAGTAAAGGTCAATTGTGACCATTTGTGGTGTGTATGAATTGTTGGAACCAAGTTTCAATTTGGATTGGTGAAGGTCAATCTACATGCAGCTTGACCTAGGTCCATTTCAGGGGCCAAAACTGAAAATTTACCAACCCAATTGGTGTGAGGCTAATTGAGAATGAAAGTAGACACAAAATGGCACATTTTTCATTTAGGAATCATGCCTAGAAAGTGATCATAACTTAGTGAACAATTAGGCCAAATCCGAAATTGGGCACACTGCCTTGTACAAAAATGACCAAATGAACAGTAGTTACGTAAATGACCATAACTTGGTCTAGGAAAGTCCAAATGACCTAAATTTTGTATCGATAAAAAGCTGAGACATAGCCCTATAACTTTTGTGCAGAAAACAAACCAAAAATTTGACCATAACCTATTTGAAAAACCACCTACAATCAACCCACAAAAACTGCCAATAACCAGGAATTTACCCATAATTCTGGATAACATTAAATCCAGCCAGCTATATCCAAATGGAGTGATTCAAAAAGGGAAATAAAGTTAAGACAATAAGGAACAACTTCTATAAAGAAAACTTAGCCAAATTACCACAATAACTTGACTAATGGAACAGTGTAATACATGGCACCAATCTAAAATTTTGGAAGTTGCACCTAAGAAACTTAAAGTTTGAGAAAACAACCAAAACCAACAAATTAGGTAACCAAAATATGGTATGTGGGTGAAATTGAAATTCCCATACCTATTAAGCATAAGAAAGTCAACAAATTGACTTGAATAGTATCATGAATAGTAACTCCAAAATGAAAATTTTTAAGAATGTTAGTTTAAGTATATTGGGGCTAGAATTAAGTATATGCGAATTAATTATTGGATTTATTGTGAGATAAGATATTGAAACATTATAAATTGCGTGTTTCAGCTAAAAAATAAAAGACCTGGAAAAGGATAAGGTAAACTCAGTCAAGGCCTAGAGGCGACTCACATCAGGTTTATGCACAACAAACTTAAAATTCTTTGTTTCTACTTGACAATTCTTGAAATAAATGTTGTGAATAATTTTGATTGTTATGGCTTTGAAAATCTTATTTGAAAAAAGGGGTGTTGCCTACTTTTTAAATGAAAAGTTTGGAATGAAATATGATTTGTGAATTGTATGAATAACTTGATTTAAATTGTTTTTTATTCACACTTGGCATGGCAAAATCACTATGTTCCTCCTCCATTTATGAGGTGAGTTTGACTATATTCCTCCCTTTCTGGCTTGCCAGTCTGAGGTGAGTTTGGATGAGTACTCATTAGCTAGCCAGCCACCTCCCTCATTGATTTCGATTAGTGGGGTGAGTTTGGCTTGTCGTGGAGTACAACACGGCATATTTAGAAATTTTGTGTCTTGGCCTAAGTTGTATTATTGATTGGCAACACCATGATTATTAAATTGTTTGATCAAATTTGTGTTATATTAAACTTTGAAAATTGTGAAATATTTAAATTGTGATTTGTTATAAATGTGATTTGAAAAATTATGAAATGCGATTGTGAAATATTTGAATTGTGAATTAATGACAAATGTTTTATATTTTTCATTTTATACTTTATTGTGCACCACTGAGTATTTTTATACTCAGCGATAGCTTTCTTTGCTATCGCAGATAGAGACAAGGAAAAAGCAGTAGAGTGAGCTACTGATTGTTGGGACTACATGGAGGCTTTTGTACGGGTATTTAGTTATATACTTGAAGTTTGTTTTGATGTAAATAGTTTAGTGTCATATGTGTTAATGGTAAATTGAGCAGTTGTACATTAAAGTTGTAATAATATAATTTTTTTTATTTTTCTTTTGTAAATTAAAATTTGTGTATGTAAATTTAATTTAATGCATTGTTTATGAATTGTCGAATTGTTTTGAAAAAATTTTTAAGTTGTGAAATTTGAGTTGATTTTGGTTGAATTATATTAATTTGAGGATATATTGGCAGTTAGGGTTGAGAATTGAAATGAATTATTTGGAAGTGTGTTTCACAGGTTTTGAAGAACTATTTTTTCCAAATATAGACGACACTCTGCCGAAAATTTTCAAAAATTTACGTAAAATAAAAATGTACAAAAATTTTAACTAGTCTTTAAACTTCAAGTAAAGGTTTTTAATACCTGCTGTAAAAGCTCACCATTTTCAAAAAGTAAGAAAATTGTTTTAAAATCTCTTATGGTATATTTAATGGGTTATTGATAGATGAAGTACAGTAATTCATTAGATGTACTATGGGATCATGTTACATCTTCCTGAGGGGTAGGGTGTAACATGTTTAGTGGTATCAGAGCAATGGTTTTAAAATAAATTTTGAACTGTGAATTTGAAATATTTTATCGATAAAAACAACTGCTCAAATGTTTTATACATATGAAATATTTACATCATGAATATGCACTAACAAAGGTCAACCTCCATGTGTTTGTTATCAGAGAGTAAAAAATTTTTCAAAGCGGAATGGAAGAAGGAGATCATTCCGTAGAACAATCTGTAGAGGCTGAGGCCCAAGGAGAAGGCCCAACACTCTAGAATGTGAGTGGGTCTGCCACTCCAGTTACTCCTCAAGCATCACAGTTTCCTGCTCAGTTTGCACAGTAAATGGCTATATTTTTTCAACAAATGGTGGGAAATGTGCCACCACAAGCTCAGATGCAAGCACCTGTAGCACAACCACAGCCCCCAGCTCGGTAATATGAAAAACTAATAAAATTTGAGGCTATCGAGTTCAAGGGCACTGTGGACCCATTGGAAGCAGAACAGTGACTAGAACGAATGGAAAGGGTATTCAAAAAGCTGCAATGTGCCGAGGAATTAAAATTTGAATACTCAGTATCTCTTTTGTAAGGGAATGCGTATGAATGGTGGAAGACCATCCCCCACAGTCTGGTTGAGCCCCCTGTTCTTACATGGGCAGACTTCTTGAGGGAGTTCAGACAGAAATATGTCCCAGATGCATATGTGGATCAGAAATTGCAAGAATTTTTGAATTTGAAGCAAGGGGACAAGACCATAGCGGAATATGAGTGGGACTTTTCAAGACTAAGCCATTATACTGAAAGCTTGGTCTCCACCCCCAGAGACCGGTGTAAGAGGTTTGAGGCTGGGTTGAGGCCTTCTTTGAGAATGCAAGTGGTGGGGTTCTGACACCAGAATTTTTCTGAATTGATTTCACAAGCCTTGAAATTGGAAAGGATAGAATCAAAAGGGGCAGTGAAAAAAACAAACAAAAGAGAAAGAGAAAACAGAAAAAGCTGCTGGTCAAACTACAGAAAGTAGTTTGGGGAAGATAAAACATTTTGGAGGATCTAGCTCACGCGAATCGCGTAGAGATAGATCTCCTGGACAAAAACCACCCCGATCTGATCAGCAAACTCAGCAGACACACAGAAATATGCTGTCGGATCGACTTTGTGAGACTTGTGGTAAACCAGATAGTGGAGTATGTTATAGAGCTACAGGATCATGTTTTAATTGTGGAGGGACTGCTCATTTTGCTAAGGATTGCGTAAGTCCACGCCGTTATGGATCATTTACCACGTTAGAAGGATCAGCCCAAGTTTCTACCCCAAAGAGTTCACGAACAGTTGGTAGAGGCAGAGGCAGAGGTAGGGGTAGTACACCTGGAAGCCAGAGTACTGTGAATCAGCCAGGACAAGGTGATGCTCCAGCTAGAGTATACACTATACGACAAAGGGATGAGGATGAGACATCTGACATTGTTGCTGGTATTTTCTCAATTCTTAACTACGATATTTATATGTATAAAAATAAATTTTGATGTATTAGCGATTAGTCTTTTAGAATAAGAATTACGATAATAAGCGAGATTGGAATTAATTTTGGAAAAGTTTCTAGTGAGAGACATCTCCTTGACTACGATAAATTATAAAGTTAATTAGTAAGCTAAATTAGGTAAGGCAATGTGACACTCCTTACCCGTTTAAAATGTAGCTGAGCAAGATATGCCACACAGTGTACCGGAATACTATTTTTTTTTAATCATTTTAATTATTTTTATCCTTCCTTATTCATTTCTTTCATAGTTATGAAATACAATTTGTGAAGTATAATTCATTTAAATCATTTATGAAGAACATAAATTTATTTGAGGTTCCATAAATTTTATAGAAATTCGACAGAGTACCGGCTAAAAATGGAGAAAATAGTTCTTCGGAAGCTGAGAAAAACACTTCCAAAATTCTCAATCAATCCCAAATTCCATTTCATCATCAAAATCTCAATATTTTTCAACAACATTTCCATTTCTCAATCATTCATTTTTTATGATATTCATATACAAGTCATACATAAATATTCAATTTTTTTTTCATTCATAAATACAATTCTCACTATTTACATTAATACCAAAATACATTACATGAGTTTCAATTGCACATGAGAAAGTAAAAGTTAATTACAAAATATCAAAATAAAACCTAATGTCCTACCAATGCACTGATGACAATGAGGTGACACGGACACTATGCAAACATGCAGGAGGTCTCACCCAGTCTGTGGTCTACTGGGCTCTCGGTCGGTCTCTCTAGAACCTACGCATGGCAAAAAGCAACGCGCTAAGCAATAATGCTTAGTGGTGCGAATAATAAAATGAAAAGAAATAACAGAAAATAAATATGCAGTGCATGTTCTGATGTCTTTTGCAAACAATTTTTCGATCATTATTGGAAATCTTAATTATTTTGTATTTGTTATACTCATAATTTTATTAAATTTATCCACTTTCATTTCTGGTTGCCCAAGTAACTTATACTGGATGATTGGACTGGATAAACGGGTAAACTGGCACTGGGTATCAAGTACCTCCAGCCGTCACACCATCGGTCACATATATATCTCCCGGTGTGCAACAGAATAGCTAATAAGCTGTAATAACATTAGGCATAAAGCCAAGTTGTTAGTAGTATGCCCTAGAGCATATCATTTAGTATGTATCTTGTACATATTTTTATTAATAACAGACTTTTCCACTTTTTCATTTACATAATATATTTATGTGTAATAGAAAAGGTCCATTGATATTTTATTAAAAATATTATTTTTAAGTTGTTAAGGATATGAGTGACATTATTTCTAGCACAAAGTATCATAAATAGGTTCACAATTGAGGATAATAAGGACATGACTTATCCAGAAAGATTGTATTCATGTTTGTTACCAAGTTATTTATATAAGATATAAATAAGATGGAATGGTGAGTCTCATGACATATAGCAAACATGATAGGCACTTATAAATAATAAGTAAGCTGAACCAGTGACACTTATAACAAGCACATGGAGTTTACTGTTGTCAATGTTTTGTCATAAATCATATCAGATCATATAATCTTTAGACCTGAGATAGCATAGTTATCTTGTATATAGGTAGTTTGAGTTTGATACTGCTTTCATACATGTACTGTGTATGGGTATATGGGCATGTGTTGGCTCCTACTAGTTATATATGGAGGTAGGTGTTGATCAAGATGGAATCTGTTCCTCTAAGTAAATAGAGATAAAATCCTATGTTCATTTAATTGTTCTTGATGTTTCAAGTTCCTAGCCAGGACAGATAGATTTATTCAGAAAAGAGTTTCTGATGAGAAAATCTATTTAATGAAGAACTGGAATTAAAAGAGAACATAATATTCATAGCAAATGGAGTTTGACATAAACCATGACTCCAGCTTGAGTTGGGATTTTGTAATAGAGAGATTCCAGTGCATGGTAACATATGATTATAGGTTCATTTAAGGTAAACCTTGTTACTAATTGGGTGGCCATGGCATGCTATGCTAGATGTTAACCATGGTCTATGAGGTGCATAAAATGATTTAGAGAAATCATTTATGGTAAGAAAGAGTTCTGATGCTATTAAGAGTTGATATCATATCTCATTGCCAATTAGTGATGAGCCTAGTAAGTCACACACATGCACAAGTTATCACCTAATTAAATATGATTTAATTAATTAATTAAAGAGTTTAATTGATTAATTAAATAGGTTTGGTTTGTAATTAGATTGCAAAGTCCCTAGCATGACTTAAAACCAAATCTAGATTATTGGATGTATAGTATAAGTTAAATTTATATTTAAAGTGTTTAAATATAAATTTAATTAATGAGAAATTAATTAATAGAGATTAATTAATTAATTTATATTTCATACAAATTAATTAGAAGAAGAGAAATAATTATTTTGGGCATTTTGGTCATTTCGCAGTGTGACACATGGCACCATGAGATGGTGACACATGGCATTACACATAAGATTGCCAAATGTCTTTTAATCATGTAAGATGATTAAATTAAGATTAAATATAGGTTTGACACTTGGCACAATGTGATTGGGTCACTTAAACCTAGAACCAATCAGAGGGTAACATGTGGTAAGGGTTTAATGTGTTGACCTAGCTATATAAGTGTTGTTATGAATTAAAAATAAGACAACCGGCAGCCACACTCCTTTGTCACGCCATTTTGAAGCTCTTCCTCTCTTCCTCTTCATCTCTCATCAATTTAAAGAGATTAGCCATCAATCTCTTGAATTAAAAATACTAGAAATTGTTTCTAGTGTCCTGTTTACATCTTTAATCTCTTAAAAGGAAGAACTTGATTTTCTAAATAATAGAAAAAGATTTAGAAGCTGTTCAAGGGCTGCCATAGGTGTTCTTGTTATGGACAAGCTAGAGGGACAATATTTGGTGTCCTAAAGATGAATCTCAAAGGCGCAAATACGCTGCAATGCATCAAGAGGTTAGTGTAATCGTTCTTGATTTAATCTAGGGTTCTAAAATTAATCTGATTAATTTTAAAATCTTAAATAGCAAATACAGATCCAAAGACATATTAAAAGAGTTTTATTATCTTGTTTATCATTGAAATTAAATAGTTAAAAATAAATCTTGCATGATGCATGTAACACCCCTATTTGTAGAGCCTAGTATATTTCACTGTTCTGGTGACCGATGTCGGTCCGGACAATTAAGGGGATTAGAACCACACTTAAGACAACTAGATGAACCATAGACACAAATAATTAGTAATGTCCAATTAGTTAAGTATAAACAAGAAAAACAGAACATAAGAAGTTAAACGAGCCGAGAGTCACAGCGATGGATGACCGTCTTCGGAAAGACTGTTAAGTCATTTTAAACTCAAATTTCAAACCGTAAAATGTGACGCTGCGGTCCTTAGGACCCTGATAAACAAGTAGAAAAGAGAAAATCAAGAAAAAGAACTGTTAAGCCAGTCAAATAATTAGGTTAGGGAGCCAGAAGAAATATTAGATTATTTGCAAACCGGGAAGAACTGGAGAGAGTTAATTTGGTCAATTGACCCCGAGAGCTGGCTCCTGACCTAACTGTCAAATAAAATTGGAGAAAAAAAAACTTCGAGATCGAGAATTAAATTAAAGATCTAATAAAAAAAAAGAGAAAATGAAAAAGTTTAAAAGGTGTAGGGATATGAAATCATGCATGACATCATGCATGATGCCATAAATTCCATAATTTATAAATTAATTGAAATGAATTGTGGTCTTTCATAAGACATAAAAAAAAAGAAAGGAAAAGAAAAAAAAATCAATTGGTCTTCTCTCCCAAAGTTGCCGCCTCCCATCCTTCTCTCTCCCTCACCATTGCAAACCTCCATTAAAGCTTGTCTCCAAGCTTTGAAACCCTCACTAAACTTCAACTTCTCCCATACTTGCTTTACAAAAACTTATTCTAGTTACTTGGGAAGGAGCTTGACAACAAAAAGAAAAAGAAAGGAAGAAGTTTTGAAGAAAAAGAAATTCTACATAAAAGGTTAGTAATCAAATTTGATAATTTGAGTTTGATTCTTACATTTCTAACTTATTGAGCTTGTAAATAAACTTAAAATGGAAAGAAAATTTGTTGAGGGATTATATAGAATTTTGGACAGCTAGGGTTTGGTTGGACAAAGTATAAATTTATTTGAGCTAAACATGTTAAGAAGCTTAATTGAGTTAAGGGAGCATATTTATAAGTGTTTAACTAGCTAAATGCAACAAATGACATGAATTAGGGTTTTGAACATTAGGGTTTAGAGACCAAAAATGTGAAGAAGTGCTAAATGATGTCTTTGACATAGTTTAAGGGAAGAAATGGTCATTTGTGACCTAATTAAGTGTGTTAGAAGTGTTTGAATCAAAGCCAAATTCGGATTGGGTATGCACATGACCAAAAGTCAACTTTGAGGGACCAAAAATAGAATTTTACAAGTCCAATTGGTATGGGACCAATTGGGACTGAAAATAGGCACTAAATGACATAATTTTCATTTAGGAAGCATGCCCAAAAAGTGACCAAAACCTAGTGAACAAACTGACCAAACTTGAAAATCTGTAGTATGAACAGTACACATGAGCAGTAATCGTGTTTGGGTCATAACTTGAGCTAGGAAGATCTAAATAACCTGAACATTTACCAGTGGTTAGATGAGATATAGACCTAAAACTTTCATGAAGAACACAAACCCAAATTATGCCACTAACAAAGTCATTTGGCCACCCCAAGTTGGTGACTCAAATCTGCCAGCACTAGAAAATTACCCAAAATTCTGGGTTGTGTCCAATCCGGCAGCCATGGTTCAAATGGCCATAACTTGAGCTACAAAACTCCAATTGGGGTGATTCAAAAAGGAGAATAAACTTAAGACATTAGGAAAAATTTTCTATGAAGAACGTTTTTCCAAATTCCAATAATAAAGTGTCATGTTTTGCCAAAGTGACCAATGGAACAGTGCAACTTAGGACTCCAAAACTGAAAATTGGCAATTTTGCCTAAAAGACCTAAGTTTTGAGAAAACAACCAAAACTAACACGTTTGGTGACCAAAATATGGTATGTGGGTAAAGTTGGAATTTCCATACCTATTAAGCCTTAGAAAGTCAATAATTTGACTTGAATAGTATAGTGAATAGTAACCCGAAACACAAAATTTTAAGAACATCGAGTTTAGCACATTAGAGTTAGGTAAAAATGAAGTTAAATTTATTTTTGGATTTATGCTAAGTTATGGTACTGAAACACTATAAAATTGTGTATTTCAGTTGAAAAGAATACTGGGAAAGAACCCGAGGAACCGAGTAAAGGCCAAGAGGCGACTCGCTTGAGGTTTGTGCATAACATTACTATGCTTTAAAATTCATTGATAAAGTGAATGAAATATGTATTTTATATTTTCTTTGAATTGTTGAAAATTTATTTGTGACATTAGTTATGATGTTTTGACTTAAATTGTTGAAAGTTATTGTGTATATTTGAAATGAAAATGTTTAACAAATTGTTAAGATAAGTTTTGAAACCATAGTTTCATGACCATATATTTGAACACCTCACTAGCACGACTAGTGGGGGTAATTAGTTTCGAATTTTGATTCCTTTTCTGGAGAAGTGTTGAGGTGTGCCAGTAGAAGAGGATGTGAATGGATATCCATATATTTGAGCTAGCTAGCCTTGTGATGTGATTTCTCTTTAGCCTCTGGCTATTGAGATTCTATTTGTTTCGAATGGCATGATCTAACTGTGGGTTTTATGTAATGTGTTTTGATACTTTGAAATGAACTTGGTTTGCTTTAAAATCTCATAATTCATATTTTGTGTTTAATACTCATGTTTAGTCAAATTTTTGAATAAATGTGATTTATATTTTGCATAAAGATTATTTTAATATGTTGTGCACCACTGAGTCCTAGTACTCAGCGATAGCTTCTATTGCTGTCGCATATATAGAGACTAGAAGAGCAGTAGACTGAGCTGCTAAGGATTAAAGATCATTCAGCTTGAAGTTATCGGGTATAATTTATACCCTAATTGTAAATATTTCTTTTGATGTATGTATTGCATATAAAAGTATGGACATGTAAATAGTTCTTGAGTAACTTGTACAAAATTTGTATGAAGTTTGTAATAAAGTTTAGTTTGTATTTCTTTTGATGTAAATTTTGTAAGGATGTATATAAATTGTTTTGTCTCTAATGAAATATGAGTGGAACTATTTTATTTAATTTGAATGAAATGTATTGCTAGTATTTTGAGGATTATTGAATTTTGAACTTGAGAAATTGGTTGAAATGATTGTGGAGTTGTTGAAATGGATTGAGTTTGATTGTAAAATTGAAGTAGTTGTTGAGAAAACATTATTAGAAGTGCTTTTTACATGTATTTGACGAACTAGTTTCTCAAAATACAGACAGAACTCTGTCAAAATTTTTATAAAATTTGCAGAAAAATAAAATGGGCTAAAAATATTAACTAGATTTACTTTTAATCATATGTTTTAAATACCTATTAGAAAATGCTCACCACTTATCAAAAGTAAGAAAATTGTTTTAAAATCCCTTGTAGGGTACTTAATGAGTTATTGATAGGTGAAGTTCGGTATTTCATTAGGTATTCTACGGGATCATGTTATGCCTTACAGAGGGGTAAGGTGTGACATGTTTTAGTGGTATCAGAGCAAAATTTTTGAAGTGTGTTTTAACTTATGAATTTGTGTCTTTCCTTGTTAAGTACAACTGCTCAATGTCCATATTTGTTACATACAGTGCATTACATCATAAATATGAACTAACAGAGGGAAATCTCTATGTGTTACTTGTTCAGGAGATACCCTAACTTCATACTGAAATGGAAGAAGGGGATCACTCAGTTGAGTAGTCTATTGAAGCTGAGGCACAAGGGAAAGCCCCAGCTTTACCGAATGTCAGTGGGTCAGTAGCACCAGCCCCGCAAATGCCGCAGTTTCCTGCACAGTTCGCACAGCAGATGGCTGCGATGTTTCAACAAATGGCTGGGGGTATGCCTGCTCAAGCTTCACCTCAGACATCTGTGGCACAACCACTGCCTCCAGCCAGACAGTATGATAAATTACTGAAGTATGGGGCTGCAGAATTTAAGGGTACAATGGACCCTTTAGAGGCAGAGCAATGGCTTGAAAGAATGGACAGAGTATTTAAGAAGCTGCACTGCCAAGATGAACTAAAGTTTGAGTATTCTGTGTCGCTACTGCAAGGGGATGCGTATGATTGGTGGAAGACCATCCCCACGGCTTTTGAACCACCGATCTTGACCTTGGATGACTTCATCGGAGAATTGCATGTAAATACATCCCAGATGCATATGTTGATCAGAAACTGCAAGAATTTTTGAGTTTGAAACAAGGGAATAGATCAGTGGCAGAGTATGAGAGGGAGTTCTCTCGCTTAAGTCATTATGCAGGGAGTCTCCTTACTACCAGCAAGGCAAGGTGCAAGAGATTTGAGACGGGTTTGAAGCCTAGCATAAGGATGCAAGTTGTGGGATTTCGACACAACAATTTTTCAAAACTTATGTCTCAAGCACTTGAGCTGGAGAGAATTGAATCAGAAGCAACCCCAGTGAAAGAAAAATTAGAGAAAGCTGAGAAATCAGAAAAAGATAAGGGGGAAAAGTTAGTAGAATAGAGTTATCGTGGGACTTCTGGGAAGAAGAAGAAATTTAGTGGCCCCAGCAGGGGCCGAGGTGGAAGATTTGGTAGGGGCAGATTTTCCGGACAGAGGGACCCTAGGTCTGGTCAGCAGTCGATCAGGGGTTTTGCCCGCCCCTGTGAGACTTGTGGCAAGATTCATGGGGGGGAGTGTTATTGGGCCACTGGAGCCTACTTTAACTGCGGAGGCAAGGGTCATTTAGCAAGAGACTGCAATAGTGCTTCGTCTTCTAGATATGGTCCAGCTCCTACTACTGCCGAGGGATCTATTCAGAGTCCTGCTCCCAGAGGTTCACAATCAGTTGGCAGAGGAAGAGGCAAAGGTAGAGGCACTGCTTTAGGCAGTCAGGGCACAGTTGGTCAGTCAACACAGGAAAGTGCTTTAGTCAGGGTTTATTCAATGAGACAACGAGAAGAGGCTGAGACTTCCGATGTAGTAGCTAGTATATTTTCTTTCTCTGATGAAGAAGTATTTGTATTGTTTGATCTGGGTTCAACCCATTCATATGTTAGTGCTAGCATAGTCAGTTCACTTGCTGTTCCATGTATGCAAATGGGTTTTGAAGTGCTAGTAACTAGTCCATTAGGACAAGAGGTCCGGGTCAACAAAATTTATAGGGAATGTCCTTTGGTGATCTAAGGACATGTTTTCCTGTCAGACTTGATTGAAATTCCCTTCAGAGAGTATGATATTATCTTGGTCATGGATTGGTTAGCCAGGCATCACGCCATGATTGACTGTAGACTGAAGACAGTCATTTTTTGTCTCCCTTTGTACAGTGATGTGGTAATACATGGAGAGAGGCATTTACTGTCATCAAACATCATTTCGGCTGCACTAGCCAGAAGGATAATCAGAAAGGGGTGTGAAGCATACTTGGCACATGTGATAGACACCCAAGTGGGGAGCCCAGCACTAAGGGACATCTCTACTGTATGTGACTTTCCGGATGTGTTTCCTGATGAATTGCCAGGATTACCTCCAGAAAGAGAGGTGAAGTTTGAGATTGATGTTATGCCTGGTGTGGACCCAATCTCCATAACACCATATAGAATGGCACCTGCAGAACTAAAAGAGTTGAAAGTACAGTTGCAAGAGCTGCTTGACAAGGGTTTTATTCGCTCTAATGTGTCACCTTATGGAGTGCCAGTGCTATTTGTAAAGAAGAAGGATGGCACTCTCCGCTTATGTATTGACTACCGGCAGTTGAATAAGGTGACAATAAAGAATAGATATCCATTGCCCCGCATTGATGACTTATTTGATCAGTTGAGAGGTGCAGCTATGTTTTCCAAAATTGACCTGAGATCAGGTTATTATCAGTTGAAAGTACAAGACCAAAGTATTCCTAAAACTGCCTTCAGAACCCGTTATGGCCATTATGAGTTCTTGGTCATGCCATTCGGGTTAACTAATGCTCCGGCTGCTTTTATGGATCTGATGAACACTATCTTCAGACGATACCTCAACCAGTTTGTTGTGGTATTCATTGATGATATATTGGTCTATTCGAGGAATGCAGAAGAGCATGATAGACATCTGTGGATTATACTGCAAATTTAAGGGAGAAACAGCTATATGCCAAATTGTCGAAGTGTGAATTTTGGCTGAAAGAAATATCTTTCTTGGGGCATGTAGTATCAGAAGAGGGCATCAAGGTAGATCCAAGTAAGATTGAAGCTGTCTTTAATTGGAGGCCACCCAAAAATGTCACAGAGATTCGCAGTTTTCTGGGTTTAGCTGGATACTACCATAGATTTGTGAAGGGATTCTCTATGTTGGCATCTCCATTGCCTAAGCTGCTTAGAAAAGATGTGAAATTTTAGTGGACGAAAAAATGCCAGCAGAGTTTTGATGAATTGAAGAGATGTTTGACTGAAGCTCCAGTCCTTACTTTACCTACACCGAGTAAAGAATATACAGTTTATAGTGATTCTTCTCACAATGGTTTAGGCTGTGTATTGATGCAAGATCGAAATGTCATTGCCTATATATCACGCCAACTAAAACCGCATGAGAAGAAATATCCGACACATGATTTGGAGCTTGGAGCTATAGTGTTTGCTCTTAAGATCTGGAGACACTATTTATATGGGAAGAAATGTTACATCTACACAGATCATAAGAGTTTGAAGTATTTGGGCACCCAGAAAGAGTTGAATTTGAGACTGAGGAGATGGTTAGAGTTAATAAAAGACTATGATTGTCTGATAGACTATTAGCCAGGGAAAGCTAATGTTGTGGCTGACGCCTTAAGTCGCAAGACTATGGCAAGTCTACAGGTTACTCCTTTGTTTTTAGTACATGAGTTAAGATCATTGCATACCAGCTTAGAGATTAATGATGATGGGCAGACAGCAGTTGCATGGCATGTACAGCCAGTGTTGATTGATAAGATCAGAATGGCTGCTCAGAATGATTAGAAGTATCAAAAGCTATTGGAAGAAGTCAAGCAGGGCAAGAAACTAGAATTCTCAATCAGAGATGATGGTCTACTACTACACCAGGGCAGAATGTGTGTTCCTAACGATGTTGATTTGAGGCAGATCATTTTGAAGGAAGCACATGAGTCTCCTTTTGCCATGCACCCTGGTGGCACAAAAATGTATAGGGGGCTAAAGGAGCATTACTGGTGGATGGGTATGAAAAGAAATGTGGAAGAGTTTGTATCCAAATGCCTAACTTGTCAGCAAGTGAAGGCAGAGCATCAAGTACTCACTGGGTTATTACATCCACTACCTGTACTAGAATGGAAATGGGAAAGAATAACGATGGATTTTGTGATGGGACTTCCGAGGACACAAAAGAGTCATGATGCAGTATGGGTCATTATTGACAGACTGACCAAGTCTGCTTATTTTCTGCCAGTTCAGATGGACTACGGTTTAGAAAGATTGGCCAAGTTATACATTGATGAGATTGTGAGACTGCATGGAGTGCCAATATCCATCGTATCAGACAAAGATGCTAGGTTCACTTCTAGATTCTGGGGTAGTCTTCAGAGAGCCCTAGGAACTAGATTGAACTTCAGTATTGCATTCCACCCACAGACAGATGGCCGGTCTGAGAGGGTAATTCAGATCTTGGCTGATATGCTACGGGCTTATGTGATTGAGTTTGAGGGCAGTTGGGATACACACTTGCCTTTGATTGAGTTTGCTTACAACAACAGCTACCAATCAAGCATTGGGATGCCTCCGTATGAAGCTTTGTATGGCAAAAAATGTAGAACCCCGTTGTGTTGGGATGACGTGGGTGAAAGAAAGATGATTGGACCCGAAATTGTTCAACAAACTAAAGAGAAAATCAGGGTGATCCGAGATCGACTTAAGACTGCATCAGACCATCAAAAGTCCTACATTGATTTGAAGGGAAGAGATATTGAGTATGCAGTGGGTGAGAAAGTTTTCCTCAAAGTTTCTCCATGGAAGAGATTTATGAGATTCGACAAAAAGGAGAAACTGAGTCCTCGTTTTATCGGGCCATATGAGGTTCTGGAAAACATGGGTCCTTTAGCATATCGTTTAGCACTACCTCCAGAGTTAGAAAGGATACATTATGTCTTACATGTGTCTATGTTGAGGAGGTATCGATCAGACCCATCTCATGTACTACTGGTAGAAGAAATTGAAGTGAATCCAGACCTCACTTTTGAGGAAGAACCCATAGAGATTCTGGCTTATGAGGTGAAGCAGCTACGGAATAAGCAGATACCGTTGGTAAAAGTGCGGTGAAACCATCATTTAGGCCAGGAGGCTACTTGGGAACGAGAGGAGGACATGAGGAGACAACACCCACAGCTGTTCAAAGATTGATACCAGGTAAAATTTCGAGACGAAATTTATTTAAGGGGGGGAGAATTGTAACACCCCTATTTGTATAGCTTGGTATATTTCACTGTTCCGGGGACCGGTGTCAGTCCGGACAATTAAGGGGATTAGAACCACACTTAAAACAACTAGATAAACCATAAACACAAATAATTAGTAATGTCCAATTAATTAAGTATAAATAAGAAAAACAGAACATAAGAAGTTAAACGAGATGAGAGTCACAACGATGGGTGACCGTATTAGGAACGACTGCGAAGTCATTTTAAACTCAAATTTTGAACCGTAAAATGTGACGCTGCGGTCCTTAGGACCCTAGTAAACACAGTGGAAAAGAGAAAATCATGAAAAAGAACTATTTAGATAGTCAAATAATTAGGTCAGGGAGTCGGAAGAAATATTAGATTATTCGCAAACCGAGAAGAACCGACGAGGGGCAATTTGGTCAATTGACCCCGAGAACTGACTCCTGACCTAATTGTCAAATAAAATCGGAGAAAAAAAAAACTTCGGGATCGAGAATTAAATTAAAGAACAAATAGGAAAAAAAAAGAGAAAATGAAAAAGTTAAAAAGGTGTAGGGATATGACATCATGCATGACATCATGCATGATGCCATAAATTCCATAATTTATAAATTAATTAAAATGAATTGTGGTCTTTCATAAGACATAAAAAAAATAAAGGAAAAGAAAAAAAAATCAATTGATCTTCTCTCCCAAAGTTGCCACCTCCCATCCTTCTCTCTCCCTCACCATTGTAAACCTCCATTAAAGCTTGTCTTCAAGCTTTGAAACCCTCACTAAACCTCAACATCTCCCATACTTGCTTCACAAAAAATTATTCTAGTTACTTGGGAAGGAACTTGACAACAAAAAGAAAAAGAAAGGAAGAAGTTTTGAAGAAAAAGAAATTCTACATAAAAGGTTAGTAATCAAATTTGATAATTTGAGTTTGATTCTTACATTTCTAACTTATTGAGCTCGTAAATAAACTTAAAATGGAAAGAAAATTTGTTGAAGGATTATATAGAATTTTGGACAGCTAGGGTTTGGTTGGACAAAGTATAAATTTATTTGAGCTAAACATGTTAGGAAGCTTAATTGAGTTAAGAGAGCATGTTTATAAGTATTTAATTAGCTAAATGCAACAAATGACATGAATTCGGGTTTTGAACATTAGGGTTTAGAGACCAAAAATGTGAAGAAGTGCTAAATTATATCTTTGACATAGTTTAAGGGAAGAAATGGTCATTTTTGACCTAATTAAGTGTGTTAGAAGTGTTTGAATCAAAGCCAAATTCGGATTGGGCATGCACCATGACCAAAAGTCAACTTTGAGGGACCGAAAATGGAATTTTACAAGTCCAATTGGTATGGGACCAATTGGGACTGAAAATAGGCACTAAATGACACAATTTTCATTTAGGAAGAATGCCCAAAAAGTGACCAAAACCTACTGAACAAACTGACCAAACTTGAAAATCTGCAGTATGAATAGTAAACATAAACAGTAATCATGTTTGGGTCATAACTTGAGCTAGGAAGATCTAAATGACCTGAAATTTTACCAGTGGTTAGATGAGATATAGACCTAAAACTTTTATGAAGAACACAAACCCAAATTATGCCATTAACCAAGTCATTTGGCCACCCCAAGTTGGTGACTCAAATCTGCCAGCACCAGAAAATTACCCAGAATTCTGGGTTGTGTCCAATCCGGCAGCCATGGTTCAAATGGCCATAACTTGAGCTACAAAACTCCAATTGGGGTGATTCAAAAAGGAGAATAAACTTAAGACATTAGGAAACATTTTCTATGAAGAAAGTTTTGCCAAATTCTAACAGTAAAGTGACCAATGGAACAGTGCAACTCAGGACTCCAAAACTAAAAATTGGCAATTTTGCCTAAAAGACCTAAGTTTTGAGAAAACAACCAAAACCAACAAGTTTGGTGACCAAAATGTGGTATGTGGGTAAAGTTGGAATTCCCATACCTATTAAGCCTTAGAAAGTCAATAATTTGACTTGAATAGTATAGTGAATAGTAACCCAAAACACAAAATTTCAAGAACATCGAGTTTAGCACGTTAGAGTTAGGTAAAAATGAAGTTAAATTTATTTTTGGATTTATGCTAAGTTATGGTACTGAAACACTGTAAAATTGTGTGTTTCAGTTGAAAAGAATACTAGGAAAGAACCCGAGGAACCGAGTAAAGGCCAAGAGGCGACTCGCTTGAGATTTGTGCACAACATTACTATGCTTTAAAATTCATTGATAAAGTGAATGAAATATGTATTTTACATTTGCTTTGAATTGTTGAAAATTTATTTGTGACATTAGTTATGATGTTTTGACTTAAATTGTTGAAAGTTATTGTGTATATTTGAAATGACATTATTTAGTAAATTGTTAAGATAAGTTTTCAAACCACAGTGTCATGACCATATATTAGAACACCTCACTAGCACGACTAGTGGGGGTAATTAGTTTCGAATTTTGATTCCTTCTCTGGAGAAGTGTTGAGGTGTGCCAGTTGAAGAGGATGTGAATGGATATCCATATATTTGAGCTAGCTAGCCTTGTGATGTGATTTCTCTTTAGCCTCTGGCTATTGAGATTCTATTTGTTTCGAATGGCATGATCTAACTGTGGGTTTTATGAAATGTGTTTTGATACTTTGAAATGAACTTGGTTTGCATTAAAATCTCATAATTCATGTTTTGTGTTTAATACTCATGCTTAGTTAAATTTTTGAATAAATGTGATTTATATTTTGCATAAAGATTATTTTAATATGTTGTGCACCACTGAGTCCTAGTACTCAGCGATAGCTTCTATTACTGTCGCGGATACAAAGACTAGAAGAGCAGCAGACTGAGCTGCTAAGGATTAAAGATCATTCAGCTTGAAGTTATCGGGTATAATTTATACCCTAATTATAAATATTTCTTTTGATGTATGTATTGCATATAAAAGTATGGACATGTAAATGGTTCTTGAGCAGCTTGTACAAAATTTGTATGAAGTTTGTAATAAAGTTTAGTTTGTATTTCTTTGGATGTAAATTTTTTAAGGATGTATATAAATTGTTTTGTCTCTAATGAAATATGAGTGGAACTATTTTATTTAATTTGAATGAAATGTATTGCTAGTATTTTGAGGATTATTGAATTTTGAACTTAATAAATTGATTGAAATGATTATGGAGTTGTTGAAATGGATTGAGTTTGATTGTGAAATTGAAGTAGTTGTTGAGAAAACATTTTTAGAAGTGCTTTTTACAGGTATTTGAAAAACTGGTTTCTCAAAATACAGATAGAACTCTGTCAAAATTTTTATAAAATTTGCGAAAAAATAAAATGGACTAAAAATATTAACTAAATTTACTTTTAATCATATGTTTTAAATACCTATTAAAAATGCTCACCACTTATCAAAAGTAAGAAAATTGTTTTAAAATCCCTTGTAGGGTACTTAATGAGTTATTGGTAGGTGAAGTTCGGTAATTCATTAAGTATTCTACGGGATCATGTTATGCCTTACAGAAGGATAAGGTGTGACAATGCATGTGACCTTAGGTGAAAATTTTTGAATTCAATGGTATAAACTTGTGTTTTTCACGCTTCCGCTCCTACAATTGGTATCATAGCCACTATATTTGCCATTTAGATTGTTAATTATATGATTTAATAGTGTGTTTTGATCATGAGATGATTTATCCATTGCTGGTTGCAATGGAGGTGTGGCGGCATGCTTGAAAAACACCATCAATGGTGCGCATGGTTTGGCTTCCATGGGTGGTTCAAGGTTTGGCTTTTAATTCTACAATTGTTGTATAATCTAAGGCCTATTCTTTGACTAATTAAAGTGTTTAATTAGTAGTTTTAATCACACAATTAAATTTTGATTCAAATCAGAATTTTAAAAATTGTATGAATGTGATTCAAATCTGAATCTTAAAAGTTGTTTGAATGTGATTCAAATCTGAATTTTTAAAGTTGTTTGAATCATATTTAAATCTGATTTTTTAAAGTTGTTTGAATAATATTCAGATCTGAATTTTTAAAAATTGTTTGAATGTGATTCAAATCTGATTTTTTTTAAATTGTTTGAATGTGATTCAAATCTGAATTTTTAAGGTTGTTTGAATGTGATTCAAATCTGAATTTTTAAATTTGTTTGAATGAGATTCAAATCTGAATTTTTAAATTTATTTGAATCATATTCAAATCTGGATTTTTAAGTTGAATATGAGATATTCAATTTAATTTAAGTATGTATATTTTATTTAATTGTTAAATAGAGATATGCATGATGGATGATCATGGACTATAAAAGACCAATGTGATTGAATTTATTTCTTTTATGTTTCTTTGGGATTGTAAATTAATTAATTTATTTTAATTTATTTTGGGCATGTATTATTAAGTTTGTAATAATTTTTGGGTTGTAATTTCATTTATTTAATTTCTTGTAAATTCACCTTGGTATGCCAAGGATTACTATGTAATAATGGATTACAAGAAGTTCAAGGAGGCCAAGAGCATTGGCGGGACCAGTGGGAGGAATTCAAGATCAAGTGTTGATTATGTACTCCTTTAGCAACTCTTGTAAAATGAATGAATGAAATGCACCTAGGAATGCCCTGATTCAATTCTTGGTGGCTTAGAATTGAATCTCTTAGAAAGTCCATGATTATACCATATTTACTGCTTATCCATGATGCATGAGATGTATGGGAATGTATGCAATTATATGGTATTGCATGCTAAATGGATAATGTGCAAAGTGAGACCTTAATAGTAATTAGGATGACCATAAAATCTTTCAAACAAATGATTAAGTTGGAAAAGCTATAATTAAAGTAATTATAACATAAGCCCTCCATTGGGGCAATTATTTTAAGAAATTTTAAATAATTGCATGAGATGTAATTAATTTAAGAGATTTTCTTAAGAATAATTGTTAAGCATGAGATGTTGTAAATATGTAAATGGTTTGGTGGCCAATAATGGATGTACCTGAGGACATTAAAATTATTTGCATAATTACTGACTCAATGGGATCAACTTAAGTAATGCAAGATAAGTCAATAATGGATGTACCTGAGATTTTGAGCATTAGGGGCTAGGTAAAAGATTGAACCTCACTTGAGATGTGATGGGTAAGGAGTTGCTCACTTATAGTCTATTGTAATTCCAATAATGGATGTACCTGAGGATGATCAATAGAATTATAAAAATTTAATCACCTACTAGAAATCCATCCAACTAGGATTTCCGTTTTCTACTTTGGAAGTGTAGGATTTGCTAAGTTAGTGGGAGGACCAATTTGATTAAAAAACCATAATCATTTTGGTTAATTAGTTAATACATATACTAATTAATCTGGTTATTTTCTGTAATTAATTTTTTGATAATAATGAGCACAGAATAACCACCACCATCCAATATCCTTGCAAGCATACTTGATCGCAATAGGTTGACAGGACCTAATCTCTCTGATTGGCTAATAAATTTGAAACTTGTCCTGAACCTTGAACATATAGGATATGTTCTAGATTCAAATGTTCCTGGTCCCTTATCTCCAGAGGCCACTCAAGAGGAACATGAAACTTTGGACAAGTGGAAGGAGCATGATATGAGAGCTAAGTGTTAAATGCTTGCTTTCATGAGTAATGAGTTAGAGAAGCAGCATGAGAACATGCAAAGTGCGAGTGAGATCCTCCTTCACCTACAAGAGTTGTATGGTGAGCATAGTAGGAATGCTAGGTATGAGATATCTAGGCAGCTGTTCCTCATAAGGACATCTGAGGGATAGAATGTTGGGGATCATGTCCACAAGATGATTCGGCTGATTGAGCAGTTGGAACATCTTGACTTCAACATGGATTTCCAACTACAGATGGATTTGATCCTTCAGTCCCTTCTTGAGTCTTTTGGAAATTTTGTGACAAATTTTCATATGACTAAATAGGAATGCACCTTTGCTGGTTTACTCAACATGCTGGTTATTGCCCAAAAGAATATGCCGGGCAATAAAGGAAAAGAGATAGCTTTGATAGCATCTTCTTCTACTGGAAAGTCCAACAAGAAGAAGGGCAATAAGAAAAAGAAACCTCAGATTCTTGGTCCTTCCAAGAAGATAGCCAAATAGAAAAATAAAGATCAAAGTTGACAAAGGTAAAGGAAAGTGTTTCCACTACCAGCAGGAAAGTATTTCCACTGTCCAGAGTATAGCAATCTAATAGAATGCAATGCCATGGTGAAAAACCAACTCAAGTTCAAAATATTTTTGGCACTTAAGGTTATGTCATGTTGTAGAAGATAGGATTGCAAAATTGGAGAAAATGGGGATTTTATCCTCATTGGGCTCTGAGCCTACTCCAACTTGTGAATCTTGCCTCCAAGGTAAAATGACTAGATCACCCTTTGTTGGACAAGGGTTAAGAGCTGAAAATATTTTGGAGCTAATACATAGTGATGTATGTGGTCCATTTAAAGAAATGGCTAGAGGGGGTTTTCATTATTTTATTACCTTTACTGATGATAAATCAAGGTTTGGGTATTTGTATTTGATGAAATACAAACATGAATCCATTGAAAAGTTCAAAGAATTTAAATCTGAAGTAGAAAATCAAACAAGAAAGAGTATTAAAGCTCTTCGATCAGATCGTGGAGGTGAATATTTGAGTACTGAATTTGATGAATACTTAAGGGAGCATTGTTTCCCAGCTGACTCCTCCAGGAACACCACAGCTGAATGGTGTATCTGAAAGAAGAAATCGTACCCTATTGGATATGGTATGTAATATGATGAGCTATACTGATATGCCAATCTCCTTTTGGGGATTTGTATTAGAATCAGCTTTGTATATTCTGAACAGGATTCCATCAAAATCAGTTTTTTCCACACCTTATGAGATATGGCATGGAAGAAAGCTAAGTCTTAAGCATGTTAAGATTTAGGGTTGTCCAGCTTATGTCAAAAAGCTGAACACTGATAAATTGGAAACCAGATAAAAAAAAGGTCGATTTCTTGGATATCCAAAATATAGTTTTGGATATTATTTTTATTTGCCTACTTCATAAAAGGTTGTGATAAGTAGAGATGCCACATTTCTTGAACAATAGTTTGTTCAAGAAGGTGGCAAAGGAAGGCAAATAGAGTTGGAATTGGAGAATTCTGACCAATCATTAGATCAGATGGATATAAATCCATCTAGTCAACCTATACCCATTGATGAAACATCTACAGCTGTTCCTCGTAGAACAACCAGGGTATCTCACCCACCAGTGAGATATGGTTTCCTTTGTGAAGAAGAACAAGAGTTGTCTACTCATGAAGAAGTAGATCATGGAGATGAATCACTCACCTATGAAGAAGATATATTAGATATAGACTCTTCAAAATGGATTGATGCTGTAACACCCTCCCTGTAGCAACTCCGTACATTATACTATTCCGGTGACCAGTGTTGGTCCGGACAGCTAGAACGATCGGAAAAATATTTAAACTAAAGTGAGGGACCATAATTAACTCAAATAATAATAATAAAAATTTAGTAAAAATTTTAGAAATAAAATACAACTATGTCAAATGAGCCGGTGTGACACCCCTTACCCGTGTACAGTAAACCCGAGTAAGTAATGCCACACGGTGTACCGACACATTCTAATATACCTTAATTAATTTATATCATGCTTGTGAATATAATTTATGAAATATAATTTATTTTAGCCATTTATCAAAAGTATTATTTATTTGAGGTTCCGAAGATTTTAAAGAAAATCCGGCGGAGTACCGGCTAAAAATGGAGAAAACAGTTCTTCGGAACCTGTTAAAAACACTTCCAATATTTGTATTCCCTCATTTCAAACTCCAATATCCAAAATCTCAAAAATATTTCTCAATTTCAGTTCTCAACAACCTTTTCATTTCTCAAACATCCATCACATGCGATAATCAAGTATAAATCACAAATAAACATTTACTTTTCCATTCACAAATAAAATTTTCATAATTTACATGAACATTAATATACATTACACAAGTTTAATCACATATGAGAAAATCAAAATTTATTACAGAATGCCAAAATGACACCTAGTGTCCTACCAATGCACTGCATAAGTTGAGGTGACAAGGACACTGTGCAGAACTGCAGGATGGACTCACCCAGTCTGTGGTCTACTGGGCTCACGATCGGGGTCTCCAGTACCTACGCGTGGCAAAAGCAACGCGCTAAGCAATAATGCTTAGTGGTGCAATAATATAATAAAAGAAAATAGCAAGAAAATAAATGTGTATAGAATGTGTATGCTTTCTTTGTTTGGTATTGGTATATTCATTATTCCATTAACTTTGTTCACTTTTATTCATTTGGTTGCCCCAAGTAACCTACACTAGACGACTGGACTGGATAACGGGTAAACTGGCACTGGGTACCTAGTACTTCGGGCCGTCACACCATCGGTCACATATGCATCTCCCGGTGTGCAACAGAACAGCTAACAAGCTGTAAATAATATCAAGCACAAGGCCAAGTCTCTGTTAGTAGTATGCCCTAGAGCATATCATTTAGTATGTATCTTGTACATATTTTTATTAATAAAAGGCATTTCCACTTTTCCGTTTACATAATATATTTATGTGTAATAGAAAAGGTCCATTGATATTTTGTTAGAAATATTATTCTTAAGTTGTTAAGAATATGAGTGACAATATTTCTAGCACAAAGTATCATAAATAGGTTCACAATCGAGGATACTTCATAATAAGGACATGACTTATCCAGAAAGATTGTATTCATGTTTGTTCCCAAGTTATTTATATGAGATATAAATAAGATGGAATGGTGAGTCTCATGCCATATAACAAACTTGATAGGCACTTATAAATGATAAGTAGGCCGAACCAGTGACACTTATGACAAGCACATGGAGTTTACTCTTGTCAATGTTTTGTCATAAATCATATCAGTGCATATAATCTTTAGACCTGAGATAGCACAGTTATCTTGTATATAGGTAGTTTGAGTTTGATACTGTTTTCATACTTGTACTATGTATGGGCATATGGGCATGTGTTGGCTCCTGCTAGTTATATATGGAGGTAGGTGTTGATCAAGATGGAATCTGTTCCTCTAAGTAAATAGAGTTAAAATCCTATGTTCATTTAATTGTTCTTGATGTTTCAAGTTCCTGGCCAGGACAGATAGATTTATTCAGAAAAGAGTTTCTGATGAGAAAAATCTTTTAATCAAGAACTGGAATTAAAAGAGAACATAATATTCATAGCAAATGGAGTTTGACATAAACCATGACTCCAGCTTGAGTTGGGATTTTGTAACAGAGAGATTCTAGTGCATGGTAACATATGATTATAGGTTCATTTAAGGTAAATCTTATTACTAATTGGGTGGCCATGGCATGCTATGCTAGGTGTTAACCATGGTCTATGAGGTTCATAAAATGATTTAGAGAAATCATTTATGGTAAGAAAGAGTTCTGATGATATTAAGAGTTGATATCATGTCTCATTGCCAATTAGTGATGAGCCTAGTAAGTCACACACATACACAAGTTATCACCTATTTAAATATGATTTAATTAATTAATTAAAGAGTTTAATTGATTAATTAAATAGATTTGGTTTACAATTAAATTGCAAAGTCCCTAGCATGACTTGAAACCAAATTTAGATTATTGGATGTGTAGTATAAATTAAATTTATATTTAAAGTGTTTAAATATGAATTTAATTGATGAGAAATTAATTAATAGAGATTAATTAATTAATTTATATTTGATATAAATTAATTAGAAGAAGAAAATAATTATTTTGGGTTAAGAACTCAAAATTAAGACACAGGGGCATTTTGGTCATTTCACAATGTGACACGTGGCACCATGAGATGGTGACACATGGCATAACACATAAGCTTGCCAAATGTTTTTTTAATCATGTAAGATGATTAAAATCAAGATTAAATATAGGTTTGACACTTGGCACAATGTGATTGGGTCACTTAAACCTAGAGCTAATCAAAAGGTGACATGTGGCTAGGGTTTAATGTGTTAACCTAGCTATTTAAGTGTGGTTATGAAAAGAAAACATAACCAGCAGCCTCTCCTCTCATATGTCACGCCACTTTGAGCCTCTCCAGCTATTTCTCTTCATCTCTCATCAATTCAAAGAGATTAGCCATCAATCTCTTGAATTAAGAACACTAGAAATTGTTTCTAGTGTCCTGTTTACATCTCTAATCTCTTAAAAGGCAAAACTTGAATTTCTAATTAATAGAAAAGGATTTAGAAGCTGTTCAAGGGCTGCCATAGGTGTTCTTGGTGTGGACAAGCTAGAGGGACAACATCTGGTGTCCTGAAGACGAATCTCAAAGGCGCAGACACGCTGCAGCACATCAAGAGGTTAGTATAATCGTTCTTGATTTAATCTAGGGTTCTAAAATTAATCTGATTAATTTTAAAAATCTTAAATGGAAAATACAGATCCAAAAACATATTAAAAGAGTTTTAATATGTTGTTTATCATTGAAATCAAATAGATAAAAATAAATCTTGCATGGTGCATGTGACCCTAGGTGAAAATTTTTGAATTCAATGGTATAATCTTGTGTTTTTCACGCTTCCGTTCCTTCAATTGGTATCAGAGCCACTATATTTGCCATTTAGATTGTTGATTATATAATTTAATTGTGTGTTTGATCATGAGATCAAGAGATTCATTGCTGGTTGGATCATGAGATGTGGCATCACACATGGTGAAGCCACCATTGGTGGCGGCAACAATGGTTCCTTGGGTGGTTCAAGGTTTGGCTTTTAATTCTGCAATTGTTGTATGATCTAAGGCCTATTCTTTGACTAATTAAAGTGTTTAATTAGTTGTTTTAATCACACAATTAAATTATGATTCAAATCAGAATTTTAAAAATTGTTTGAATGTGATTCAAATCTGAATTTTAAAAGTTGTTTGAATGTGATTCAAATCTGAATTTTTAAAGTTGTTTGAATCATATTTAAATCTGATTTTTTAAAATTGATTCAATAAAATTCAGATCTGATTTTTTTAAAAATATTTGAATGTGATTCAAATCTGATTTTTAAAAATGTTTGAATGTGATTCAAATCTGAATTTTTGAAGTTGTTTGAATGTGATTCAAATCTGAATTTTTAAATTTGTTTGAATGAGATTCAAATCTGAATTTTTAAATTTATTTGAATCATATTCAAATCTGGATTTTTAAGTTGAATATGAGATATTCAATTTAATTTAAGTATGTATGTTTTATTTAATTGTTAAATAGTGATATGCATGATGGATGATCATGGACTATAAAAGACCAATGTGATTGGATTTATTTCTTTTATGTTTCTTTGGGATTGTAAATTAATTAATTTATTTTAATTTATTTTGAGCATGTATTATTAAGTTTGTAATAATTTTTGGGTTGTAATTTCATTTATTTAAGTTCTTGTAAATTCGCCTTGGTATGCCAAGGATTACTATGTAATATTGGATTGCAAGAAGTTCAAGGAGGTCAAGAGCATTGGTGGGACCAGTGGGAGGAATTCAATATCAAGTGTTGATTATGTACTCCTTCAGCAACTCTTGTAAAATGAATGAATGAAATGCACCTAGGAATGCCCTGATTCAATTCTTGGTGGCTCAGAATTGAATCCCTTAGAAAGTCCATGATCATACCATATTCACTGCTTATCCATGAATGCATGAGATGTATGGGAATGTATGCAATTATATGATATATGCATGCTAAATGGATAATGTGCAAAGTGAGACCTTAATAGTAATTAGGATGGCTATAAAATCTTCCAAACAAATGATTAAGTTGGAAATGCTATAATTAAAGTAATTATAACATAAGCCCTCCATTGGGGCAATTATTTTAAGAAATTTTAAATAGTTGCATGAGATGCAATTAATTTAAGAGATTTTCTTAAGAATAATTGTTAAGCATGAGATGTTGTAAATATGTAAATGGTTTGGTGGACAATATTGGATGTACCTGAGGACATTAAAATTATTTGCATAATTTCTGGCTCAATGGGATCAACTTAACTAATGCAAGATAAGTCAATAATGGATGTACCTGAGATTTTGAGCATTAGGGGCTAGGTAAAGGATTGAACCTCACATGAGATGTGATGGGCAAGGAGTTGCTCACTTATAGTTTATTGTAATTCCAATAATGGATGTACGAGGATGATCAATAGAATTATAAGAATTCAATCACCCACTAGAAATCCATCCAACTAGGATTTCCGTTTTCTACTTTGGAAGTGTAGGATTCGCTAAGTTAGTGGGAGGACCAATTTGATTAAAAGACCATAATCATTTTGGTTAAATACATGATACATTTACTAATTAATCTGGTTATTTTCTGCGATTAATTTTACGATTAAAATGAGCACAAAACAACCACCACAATCCAATATCCTTGCAAGCATACTTGATCACAACAGGTTGACAGGACCTCCTCTGTCGGATTGGCTACGAAATTTGAAACTTGTCTTGAACCTTGAACATATAGGATATGTTCTAGATTCAAATGTTCCTGGTCCCTTACCTCCAGAGGCCACACAAGAGGAACATGAAACTTTGGACAAGTGGAAGGAGCATGATATGAGAGCTAAGTGTTACATGCTTGCTTCTATGAGTAATGAGTTACGTAAGCAACATGAGAACATGCAGAGTGCAGTGAGATCCTCCTTCACCTACAAGAGTTGTATGGTGAGCACAAAGAGAATGCTAGGTATGAGATATCTAGACAGCTATTCCGTATGAGGATGTCTGAGGGACAGAATGTTGGGGATCATGTCGACAAGATGATTCGGCTGATTGAGCAGTTGGAACATCTTGACTCAACATGGGTTTCCAACTACAAACGGATTTGATCCTTCAGTCCCTTCCTGAGTCTTTTGGGAATTTTGTGACAAATTTCCATATGACTAAACAGGAATGCACCTTAGCTGAATTACTCAACATGCTGGTTATTGCCCAAAAGAATATGCCAGGCAATAAAGGAAAAGAGGTAGCTTTGGTTGCATCTTCTTCTGCTGGAAAGTCCAACAAGAAGAAGGGCAATAAGAAAAAGAAACCTCAGATTCCTGGTCCTTCCAAGAAAATAGCTAAACAGAAAAGGAAGACTAAAGCTGATAAAGGCAAAGGAAAGTGTTTCCACTGCCAACAGGAAAGTGTTTCCATTGCCAATAGGAAAGTGTTTCCATTGCCAGTAAGAAAGTGTTTCCACTGGCCAGAGTATAGCAATCTAAATGAATGCAATGCCATGGTGAAAACCAACTCAAGTTCAAAATATATTTGGCACTTAAGGTTATGTCATGTTGTAGAAGATAGGATTGCAAAACTAGAGAAAATGGGGATTCTATCCTCATTGGGCTCTGAGCCTACTCCAACTTGTGAATCTTGCCTTCAGAGCAAAATGACTAGATCACCCTTTGTTGGACAGGGGCTAAGAGCTGAAAATATTTTGGAGCTAATACATAGTGATGTATGTGGTCCATTTAAAGAAATGGCTAGAGGGGGCTTTCATTATTTTATTACCTTTACTGATGATAAATCAAGGTTAGGGTATTTGTATTTGATGAAATACAAACATGAATCCTTTGAAAAGTTTAAGGAATTTAAATCTGAAGTAGAAAATCAAACAGGAAAAAGTATTAAAGCTCTTCGATCGGATCGTGGAGGTGAATATTTGAGTCTTACCGAATTTGATGAATACTTGAGAGAGCATGGCATTGTTTCTCACCGACTCCTCCAGAACGCCACAATGAATGGTGTATCTGAAGGAGAAATCGCACCTATTGGATATGGTACGTAGTATGATGAGCTATCTTGATATGCCAATCTCCTTTTGGGGATTTGCATTAGAATCGACTTTATATATTCGAATAGGATTCCATCAAAATCAGTTTCTTCCACACCTTATGAGATATGGCATGGAAGAAAACCAAGTCTTAAGCATGTTAAGATTTGGGGTTGTCCAACTTATATCAAAAAGTGAACACCGATAAATTGGAGACCGGATCGTAAAGAGGTCGATTTGTTGGATATCCAAAAGATAGTTTTGGATATTATTTTTATTTGCCTACTTCACAAAAGGTTGTGATAAGTAGAGATGCCACATTTCTTGAACAACGGTTTGTTCAAGAAGGAGGCAAAGGAAGGCAAATAGAGTTAGAATTGGAGAATTCGACCATCCAATAGATCGGATGGATATAGATCCATCTAGTCAACCTATACCCATTGATGAAACATCTACAGCTGTACCTCGTAGAACAACCAGAGTATCTCACCCACCAGTGAGATATGGTTTTCTTCATGAAGAAGAACAAGAGTTGTCTACTCATGAAGAAGTAGATCATGGAGATGATCCACTTACCTATGAAGAAGCTATATCAGATATGGACTCTTCAAAATGGATTGATGCTATGAAATCCGAGATTGATTCCATGTATAAGAATCAAGTTTGGGATCTTGTTGACCCACAGAAGGTATTGTACCTATAGGGAACAAATGGGTTTTCAAGAAGAAAATTGGTTACGATGGAAAGGTAGAGACCTATAAGGCAAGGCTAGTAGCGAAAGGGTTTCGCCAAAGGCAAGGAATAGACTATGAGGAGACTTTCTGCTTTGTTGCCATGCTTAAATCAATTAGGATATTATTAGCAATAGTGCATACTATGATTATGAGATTTGGCGGATGGATGTCAAAAGCGACTTTTCTCAATGGATACATTGAAGAAAACATTTTCCAGGAACAACCTAAGGGATTTGAATCCCAAGATGGTTCCAAGGTATGCAAGCTAAAGCGATCCATTTATGGGTTGAAACAAGCTTCGAGGAGTTTGAACATCCGATTAGATGAAGCCATTAAATCCTTTGGTTTTATCAAAAATAAGGATGAGCCATGTGTATATAAGAAGGTTAGTGACATGCTATCACTTTCCTTGTCTTATATGTGGATGACATCTCGTTGATGGGTAATGATACAGGTATGTTGACGACTATAAAGGTATGGTTGTCAAATACATTCTCCATGAAAGACTTAGGAGAGGCAACCTATATTCTTGGGATTCGCAACTATAGAGATAGAGCGAAAAGAATAATTGGTTTATCCCAAAGTCTATACTTGGAAAAGGTGTTAAAGAGGTTTAACATGCTTGATTCCAAGAGAGGATTGTTACCAGTGAGACATGGTATCCACCTTTCTAAAGAGATGTCTCCAAAGACACCCGAAGAAAGAGATAAGATGGCAGATTCCATATGCTTGGCTATTGGAAGTTTAATGTATGCAATGTTGTGTACTAGGCCGGATATCGCATATCTTTGTTAGTTTGACTAGCGGTATCAATCCAATCCAGTTTGGAACATCGATAGTATCAAGAATATCCTTAAATACTTGAGAAGAACTAAGGATTTATTCTTGATTTATGGAGGTGGAGACTTGCAATTGGATGGTTATACTGATTCTGATTTCCAATCAGATATCAATGATAGAAAGTCTACCTCTGGATATGTGTTCATTTGTAATGGAGGTGCGATCGGTTGGAAGAGTTCCAAAGCGAGCACGATTGCAGATTCCACTATCGAGGTCGAGTATATTCTTTGCATCGAGATCTTGCAAAGGAAGTCGTTTGGATAAAGAAGTTCGTGTGAGAACTTACGTAGTTCCTTCCATTGAGTCGCGGTTCCATTACACCGTGACAACAATGGAGCAGCGATTATACTGAGCTAAGGAACTAAGGTCTCACCCAAAATCCAAACACATAGAAAGGCACTACCACATTATCGGAGATATAGTTGGGCAAGGCGATATAGCCATGCAGAAAAATAACATCGGTGAAAATCCGGTGATCCATTCACTAAGCCTATGTCACGACTCGCTTAGACCGACATCTTAAGAAGATAGGTCTAAGATATTGTAATGAATGGCTCTAGTGCTAGTGGGAGATTGTTAGTAGTATGCCCTAGAGCATATCATTTAGTATGTATCTTGTACATATTTTTAATAATAAAAGGCATTTCCACTTTTCCGTTTACATAATATATTTATGTGTAATAGAAAAGGTCCATTGATATTTTGTTAGAAATATTATTCTTAAGTTGTTAAGAATATGAGTGACAATATTTCTAGCACAAAGTATCATAAATAGGTTCACAATCGAGGATACTTCATAATAAGGACATGACTTATCCGTAAAGATTGTATTCATGTTTGTTCCCAAGTTATTTATATGAGATATAAATAAGATGGAATGGTGAGTCTCATGCCATATAACAAACTTGATAGGCACTTATAAATGATAAGTAGGTCGAACCGGTGACACTTATGACAAGCACATGGAGTTTACTCTTGTCAATGTTTTGTCATAAATCATATCAATGCATATAATCTTTAGACCTGAGATAGCACAGTTATCTTGTATATAGGTAGTTTGAGTTTGATACTGTTTTCATACTTGTACTATGTATGGGTATATGGGCATGTGTTGGCTCCTGCTAGTTATATATGGAGGTAGGTGTTGATCAAGATGGAATCTGTTCCTCTAAGTAAATAGAGTTAAAATCCTATGTTCATTTAATTGTTCTTGATGTTTCAAGTTCTGGCCAGACAGATAGATTTATTCGTAAAAGAGTTTCGATGAGAAAAATCTTTTAATCAAGAACTGGAATTAAAAGAGAACATAATATTCATAGCAAATGGAGTTTGACATAAACCATGACTCGGCTTGAGTTGGGATTTTGTAACAGAGAGATTCTAGTGCATGGTAACATATGATTATAGGTTCATTTAAGGTAAATCTTATTACTAATTGGGTGGCCATGGCATGCTATGCTAGGTGTTAACCATGGTCTATGAGGTTCATAAAATGATTTAGAGAAATCATTTATGGTAAGAAAGAGTTCTGATGATATTAAGAGTTGATATCATGTCTCATTGCCAATTAGTGATGAGCCTAGTAAGTCACACACATACACAAGTTATCACCTATTTAAATATGATTTAATTAATTAATTAAAGAGTTTAATTGATTAAATAAATAGATTTGGTTTGCAATTAAATTGCAAAGTCCCTAGCATGACTTGAAACCAAATTTAGATTATTGGATGTGTAGTATAAATTAAATTTATATTTAAAGTGTTTAAATATGAATTTAATTGATGAGAAATTAATTAATAGAGATTAATTAATTAATTTATATTTGATATAAATTAATTAGAAGAAGAAAATAATTATTTTGGGTTAAGAACTCAAAATTAAGACACAGGGCATTTTGGTCATTTCACGATTGTGACACGTGGCACCATGAGATGGTGACACATGGCATAACACATAAGCTTGCCAAATGTTTTTTTTTAATCATGTAAGATGATTAAAATCAAGATTAAATATAGGTTTGACACTTGGCACAATGTGATTGGGTCACTTAAACCTAGAGCTAATCAAAAGGTGACATGTGGCTAGGGTTTAATGTGTTAACCTAGCTATTTAAGTGTGGTTATGAAAAGAAAACATAACCAGCAGCCTCTCCTCTCATATGTCACGCCACTTTGAGCCTCTCCAGCTATTTCTCTTCATCTCTCATCAATTCAAAGAGATTAGCCATCAATCTCTTGAATTAAGAACACTAGAAATTGTTTTCTAGTGTCCTGTTTACATCTCTAATCTCTTAAAAGGCAAAACTTGAATTTCTAATTAATAGAAAAGGCTTTAGAAGCTGTTCAAGGGCTGCGATAGGTGTTCTTGGTGTGGACAAGATAGAGGACAACATCCGTGTCCTCAAGACGAATCTCAAAGGCGCAGACACGCTGCGGACATCAAGAGATTAGTGTAATCGTTCTTGATTTAATCTAGGGTTCTAAAATTAATCTGATTAATTTTAAAAATCTTAAATGGAAAATACAGATCCAAAAACATATTAAAAGAGTTTTAATATGTTGTTTATCATTGAAATCAAATAGATAAAAATAAATCTTGCATGGTGCATGTGACCCTAGGTGAAAATTTTTGAATTCAATGGTATAATCTTGTGTTTTTCACGCTTCCGTTCCTTCAGTCTCAATACAAAGTCAGAATGGCTAAAAGCCATGAAATCACAGAATGGCATATCGCCATGTGCAGTACTGCTAACTGAACCCTATTGGCATGCCAAACTATCCAAACCAATCTTGTTAGGTATACTAGGGCATTCGATACTTTAAAATTCTTCAATCTTTGAATTTCAAGTTTCGGTGTCACTATTCACCTCTTTGGTCAACTAAAATGTTGACTTTTAGGTAGAAATTAGGTACATTGGTTTTGGCACTCCCAACATACCACATTTTGCTGTTTACACTTGTTGGGATTGGTCACATTTACGATTTCTAACTTAAAACCAAGAGGGCAGAAAATTTCAGTTTTTGAAGCATATGTTTACTGTTCCATTAAACACTGTTGCAGTGGGAATTTGAAGAAATGACAAACATGAAAGTTGTTTCTTATTTTGTCTAGTTGAATTTCCTTTTTTGAATCACTCCATTTGGAGTTTTGTAGCTCTAGATATGGCTCAAAAACCACAGCTGGCCGGATTGCCAATCTGCAGAATTGACCATATCTATAATAACATGAACAGTGATTGTGATTGCATTTTTGAATTGGTTCTGGCCATAATTTGGGGTAGGTTTCTTCATGAAAGTTGTTTGTCTATGTCTTAGCTTGTTGCTGTAAAAATTTCAGATCAATTGACCAAATCTACAGTGAGTTATGGCCAAATGAACAGTTACTGTTCATTTAGTCATTCTGCAGAATCAGTTGCAGGGTATCCGGATTGGGGCCAAGTTTTAGTCCTCTTGCTTTGGTATTTTGGGCATGGTTTCTTCAGAAAAAATGTGCCATTATAAGCCTAGTTTCATGTCCAATTGGCCAAACACCAATTGGACCAACATAGCCAAAGTTATGGCTGTGTAATTGGACTGGATTCTCAGTCCCCATTCTGCTGTCTTTAGGCAGCATAGTCATTCTCTTTGCCAAGCCATTTTTCAGTCCAATTTATGGTCAACATACCTCAAATGGTCACTAATTGACCATTAGAGTGTTCTTTAACAGTTTCATAAGCCAAGTCAAAGTTTCACTTCTCAAAACCCTAATGTCTAACTCAATTTACCCATAAATCTCAATTAGCACACTAGTTCAACATCCATGCATATTCATACCTTAAACACAATTTCTAGCTCACTTTAAGTCCATTAAAACAATCAAAACCATTCCTCTATTAGGGCTGCCGAATTCTATGGTGGACATACACATGAATTTGTTTCATTTATTTCACAATTTCTCATCCATTACAAGCCTCAATCATGGAATTAATGAGTTTTAACTACATATATGCACTAACCTCTTGTAGGGAGATTTTTCCCAAGCTCAAAACTTCACTTTCCTTCTTCTTCTTGGCTGCCAAAAGCTTCCCCAAGAGATATGGTCAAGGTTTAATGAAAGGGGTTAGGGTTTAGTGGTGTAACAAAGGGAGAAATTAAGCTTGATTGAAAAAAAATCAATGGAGGTGTCTAGGGCATGTTTCAGCTGGCTTTTGGGGAGGGAGATGGCTGCTGCAATTTTTGTTATTTTGGTCTTCTTTTAGTCTCTTTTATTTGTTAGTCAATTAGTTGCTTAAGTGTGATTGGTGGAAAATTTTAAATGACATCACAATGATGTCATAAATAAGTCTTTTTCCCATTTTCCTTTCTTTTCTCCACTACTCATTTTCAATTTAATTTCTAGTAATTTTTATTCATATTTTATGTCATATTAATTATTTACTCAACTGGACAAGTTGGCAAAAAATCACCTATGAAGGCGAAATGACCAAAATGCCCTCCTTAACGGGTCAAAATTGTCTGTACCGATTGAAAATTTTTTCTAGGTATTTTCTTGGCATTCTAATGCCATGGGAACCTCAATAACCCTTCTCTGGAGTCCCAAAAATTATTTTATAATTTTTCCCCCAGGTCTAGGGCTCCTCGTTGCGAACCGCAACTTCCCTCTGTTACCCATCGCTAGGCACCTACTCGTTGAACTTGGTTGTATTTTATTTCTAAAATTTTTACTAAATTTTTCTTAATAATATTTAAGTTAATTATGATTCCCGACTTTAGTTTAAATATTTTTCCGGACGTTCTAGCTGTCCGGACCGACACCGTCACCAACAAAGAGAATGTATGGAGTTGGTACAGGAGGGTGTTACAAAGTGCCTGCCGATAGGTAACCCAGAGGGAAGTTGCGGTTCTCGCAACTAGGAGCCCTAGACCCGGGGAAAAATTCATAAAATAATTTTTGGGACTCCAGAAAAGGGTCATTGAGGTTCTTATGGCATTAGAATGCCAAGAAAATATTTAGAAAAATTTTTCAATTGGTACAGACAATTTTGACCCGTTAAGCCAAACGGAGGGCATTTTGGTCATTTCACCTTCAGAGGCGATTTTTGGCCGACTTGTCCAGTTGAGTAAATAATTATTATGACATAAAATATGAATTAATGTTGATGACAAATTAATTTAAAGTTAGTAGAAAAGAAAAGAAAAGAAAAATCAATATAATGCAAATTATGACATCATTATGATGTCATTTACAAGTTCCCACCAATTACATTTAAACAACCATTTAATTAACTAATAAAAGAGACAACAAAGACCAAAGAAATTAAAAAGCAAACAGCCATCTTCTTCCCTCATTCCAGCCGCACCATGGCCAAGGAAAGCCCTCCATTTCTTTTCTTCATTTTAGCTTGAAGATCTCTCCAACCTTACCCCAAAACCCTTAAGTCCCTTCACTAAAATTGGTCATCCAACCTTGCTAAAGTATTTGGCAGCCTAGAAAAGGAAAGAAAGTGAAGTTTAATCTTGGAAAAATTCTTCCCTACAAGAGGTTAGTGCCTATTTACACATAAATCTCTCTTATTCTATGTTAGAGACTTAAAATGAGTAAGGATTTGTGAATTAAATGAATAAAATTTATGTGTATGTACACCATGAATTTCGGCAGCCCTAAGGAAGGGATAAGATTGATTGTTTTTGATGGACTTAGAGTGGACTAGAGATCATGTTTAAAGAATATATATATGTGGATAATGAATTAGTGAGTTAATTAAGGTATCTTGTGTAAATTCATAATGGGAATTAGGGTTTTGGGAGTGAAACTTGGACTTTGTTCATGAAATGGTGAGTGAACATTCTAATAGTCATTTAGTGACCATTTGAAGTAAGTTGACCATAATTTGAAGTGAATTAGAGTATTACAAACTGAATTGGTATGCTGCCTAGTGAGGGCAGCAGGTGAGGCTGTGAGTCCAGCCTGTTTGGACTGCCATAACTCTGGCTGTGTAGGTTCAATTGGTGTTTGGCCAATTGGACATGAAACTAGACATATAATGGCACAATTTTGGTGAAGAAACCATGCCCAAAAGACCAAAGCAAGTGGACCAAAAACTGGCCCCAATCCGGATGTCCTACAACCAGATTCTGCAGAATGACCAAATGAACAGTAATTGTTCATTTGGCCATAACTCATTGTAGAATGGCCCAATTGACCTGAAATTTTTACAGCAACAATTTAAGATATATACAAACAACTTTTATGAAGAAACCTATCACAAATTATGACCAGAACCTATCCAACAAGGCAGTTGCATTCACTGTTCACTGCACTGTAGATATGGTCAGTTCTGCAATTTTTCAATCCGGCCAGCTGTGGTTTTTGGACCATAACTGGAGCTACAAAACTTCAAATGGAGTGATTCAAAAAAAGAAATTCAACTAGACAAAATAAGGAACAACTTTCATGTTTATCATTTTCTCAAATTCTCACTGCAACAGCAACTAATGGAACAGTAAAGTTTAGGTATGAAAACTGAAAAATTCTGCTCCCTTAGTTTAAGCTTAGAAATGGTATTGGTGATTAATGCCAACAAGTTTTGAATGCAAAATGTGGTATGTTGGGAGTGTCAAAACCAATGTACCTATTTTCTATGCAAAAGTCAACATTTTTGTTGACTAATGAAGTGAATAGTAACATCAAAACTTGAAATTCAAAAATTGAAGAATTCTAAAGTATCAAATGCCCTAGTATACCTAACAAGATTGGTTTGGATAGTTTGGCATGCCAATAGGGTTCAGTTAGCAGTACTGCACATGGCATTATGCCATTTTATGATTTTATGGCTTTTAGCCATTTTGACATTGTGTTGAGACTTGGCCTCGTGCCTCATATTATTTACAGCTTGTTAGCTGTTCTGTTGCACACCGGGAGATACATATGTGACCGATGGTGTGACGGCCCGAGGTACTTGATATCCAGTGCCAGTTTACCCATTTATCCAGTCCAGTCATTCAGTATAGGTTACTTGGGCAACCAAAAGAATGAAAGTGGATAAAGTTAACGAAATAAATGATTATAACGAGTATAAAACAAGTAAAACATCGATACATTCAATGCATATTTATTACTGTTATTTCTTTTTATTTTATTATTGGCACCACTAAGCATATTTGCTTAGCACGTTGCTTTTGCCACGCGTAGGTTCTGGAGATACTGATCGAGAGCCCAGTAGACCGCAGACTGGGGTGAGACCATCCTGTAGCTCTGCATAGTATTCGTGTCACCTCACCATCTTCAGTGCATTGGTAGGACACTAGGTTTCATTTTGGTATTTTGTAACTAATTTTTATTTTCTCATATGTAATTGAACTTATGTAATGTATTTTGATGTCCATGTAAATAATGAAAATTGTGGTTATGAATGTAAAATTTGAGTATTTATTTATTGCTTCTATATGAGTATCATGAGAAATGAATGTTTGAGTAATGGAAAGGTTGTTGAAAATCATATTAAGACTTTGTTGATAAAATGGAGTTGGGATTGTTTGGAAATGATTTTGGAAGTGTTTTTCACAGGTTCAGAAGAACTGTTTTCTCCATTTTTAGCCGGTACTCTGCCGGATTTTCTATAAAATTTTCGGAACCTCAAATGAATTATAATGTCAATACATGACTTAAATGAATTATATTTCACAAGTTATATTCAAAACTATGATCAAAATTAATTAAGATAAAATAGAGTGTTCCGGTACACCGTGTGACATATCTTACTCGGATATACTGTAGACGGGTAAGAGGTGTCACATTTAGTTGTATCAGAGCACGGTTTAGGCCTTTCTGGGCCTAGATTGAGTCCATACCATGCATTGCATTTGTAAGAGTCGAGGTGACACTAATGCAGATCTGTTTGTCTTTCTTATTTTGAATAGGATATGGACCCTACATCACAGAGGGCAGTTGAGGAGGAAGTGGAGAGTCATGCTCCACCTGCAGCAGCTGAGACTGGGGGTATGGGAGAACCTCGCCCGCCACTCAAGCAGAGCTCGCCACCTCCACAGGCCATGTTCCAGCAAATGGCTGAATTTTTCAAACAAATGGCTGGGGTAATACTACCACCACCACCACCTCCACAACCAAAATCACACCTGGAAAAATTGAGAAAGTTTGGAGCAGTGGACTTCTTTGGCAAGAGAGAAGATGATTACATTGCGGTAGAATTGGTTGAATGTAACAGCAGAGTTTTAAAACAACTCCACTGCACTCCAGAGCAAAATTTAGAAGTTGCCATATCTTTGTTGCAAGATGATGCATATGAATGGTGGGACACGGTATCCAGTGAAGTGCAGCAAGAAGTTATAACTTGGGACTTCTTCCTCTCTGAATTTAAGAAGAAATATGTGGGTAGTGTATACCTGGAAGAGAGAAGAAGAGAGTTCATTAATCTGAGGTAGAGACAGCTATCAGTTGCCGAGTATGAAAAGGAATTTGTTAGATTGAGCCGCTACGGAAGGGAGATAGTCCCTAATGAGGCTGAAAGGTGTAAGAGATTTGAAGAGGGACTAAATGACAACATAAAGATCATGATCACTGCCTTGGGAATTACCGACTTCACTAAGTTAGTGGAAGCTGCAATAAAGGTTGAAAAAGTAAGAATCAAGAAGCGCACTAGAAGGGAAAGACAGAGAAGAGGGGCCTGTGTCGCCTAGTTCATCTCCTGCATTTGGGAAGAAGTTCAAGGGTCCACCGCACGAGTTCAGTCAACCACAAGGTCGTGGTCGGTCTCGGGGCCCAGTGCCATAGTTTACCCCTAGGAGAGGTCACCCACACCATCGTGGGCACTGTCTAGGGATGGGGTTCCGGGACCAGCCCCAAAGATCTTCTCGCATGTCCACATTGCACGAAGTGGCATAAGGGGGAGTGTTGGAGAGTGACTGGTGCTCGCTAAGGTGTGGGTCAACAGAGCATCGTTGAGGAACCGCCCACGCAGAACCACTACAACCGCTCCAACGCAAGCGCATGCACCGCCCCGCACCACAAAGGGGTAGGAAATCTGCAAACTGAGGCGGTGGGATCATCTCGAGGCTCGCATCCGAGCGAGAGAGGCTCGATAATGCACCACCCGCCGAGCTTATGCCATGAGAGCTCAGAGGAGCAAGATGCCCTGCACGCCATCGTGGGTACGTTCTCCCTCTACAATACATCTGTGCATGCATTGGTGGATCCAGGATCCACTCATTCATACATCTGCATCAACCTACCCGTAGAAAGGGGGATACTAGTAGGGGAGAGTGACCAAGACATTCTGGTCACTAATCCATTGGGCCATAGTGTAGTGGTGAACAAAGTATACAAGGGTTGCCCGTTAAGGATTCAGGGGTATGAATTCTTGGCAGACCTGATTGAGTTGCCTTTCCATGAGTTTGACGTGATTTTGGGAATGGACTAGTTGTCACGTCATCAGGTAATAGTTGATTGCAAATTGAAGAGAATTTTTCTGAAAACTTCAGAGGGTAATGAGATCACTGTTGTGGGTGAAAGGACAGATTTCCTGTCCAATGTTATCTCAGCCACAGTTGCAAGAAGAATGATGAGAAAAGGCTGTAAAGCCTACCTAGCACATGTGGTGGATACTAGGCAGGCTAAGCTAAACCTGAGTGATATACCCACAGTAAGAGACTTCCCAGAAGTATTTCCTGAAGAATTGCCTGGTTTGCCACCAGAAAGAGAAGTTGAATTTGCTATTGAGGCACTGCCGGGTATAGCACCCATTTCCATTGCTCCTTATAGGATGGCACCCACTGAATTGAGAGAGTTGAAAACTCAGTTGCAAGAGTTGCTTGATAAGGGGTTCATACGCCCCAGTGTGTCACCATGGGGAGCTCCAGTGCCGTTTGTGAATAAGAAGGATGGGACTTTGAGGCTTTGCATTGATTACTGGCAGTTGAATAAAGTGACTGTGAAGAACAAATATCCGTTGCCTAGAATTGATGATCTGTTTGATCAGTTGAAGGGAGCAGGAGTATTTTCCAAAATTGATCTCAGATCAGGGTATCATTAGTTGAGGGTGAAGGATGCAGATGTGCCAAAGACTGCATTCAGGACCCGGTATGGGCATTATGAGTTTCTGGTGATGCCCTTTGGCCTAATAAATGCACCAACTGCATTTGTGGACCTTATGAACCGTATCTTCCATCCATACCTAGATCGGTTCGTAGTGGTCTTTATTGATGATATTTTGGTGTATTCCAAGACCAGGGAAGAACATGATGAGCATTTGAGGATTGTTCTGCAAACCCTGAGAGAAAAGAAGTCAGATGCTAAGTTGTCCAAGTGTGACTTCGTTAAATGAAATTGCATTCCTTGGACACATAGTGTCACCGATGGGATTAGGTGGATCCCAAGAAAATAGAAGCAGTGATGGAATGGAAGCCTCCCAGGAATACAACTGAGGTCAGAAGCTTCTTGGGGCTAGCTGGGTATTACAGGAGATTTGTGAAGGGATTTTCCTTAATAGCTGCTCCAATGACCAAGTTGTTACACAAGAACGTCAGATTTGACTGGAATGACAAGTGTTAGACCAGTTTTGAAAAGTTGAAGGCTATGTTGACAGAGGCACCAGTGTTAACATAGCCAGTGTCAGGAAAGGACTTTGTGGTCTATAGTGATGCCTCTCATAATGGGTTAGGGTGTGTATTGATGCAAGAGGGAAAAGTGGTCGCTTATGCTTCCAGGCAGCTAAGGCCACATGAACAGAATTACCCTACCCATGATCTTGAGCTTGTAGCAATTATCTTCGTACTGAAGATATGGAGGCATTACTTGTATGGTGAAAAGTGCTACATTTACACAGACCACAAAAGCCTAAAATACTTGCCAACCCAGAAGGAGCTCAACCTTAGACAGAGAAGATGGATTGAGTTCCTGAAGGACTATGATTGTGTAATTGACTACCATCCTGGGAAGGCAAATGTAGTTGCTGATGCTTTGAGCAGAAAATCCATGACAGCTTTGAGATCATTGAATGTCCGTCTATCTTTGGTTCGAGATGGAGCTATTTTGGCTAAGTTGCAAGTGAGGCCAAACCTGCTACAGCAGATTTTAGATGGGCAAAAGGCAGATGAAAAGTTAATGGCTATTATGAGCAAAATCTCAGAGGGAAAAGCAACTGACTATGAGGTGAAAGCAGATGGGTGTCTGTACTACAAAGGAAGACTGTGTGTTCCAGATGATGGGGAATTGAAGGCCAGTATTCTAAAAGAGGCACACATCAGTGTATATGCTATGCACCCAGGAAGTACAAAGATGTATCATGATTTGAAGCTTCAGTATTGGTGGCCTGGTATGAAGAAGGACATAGCTGACTATGTGACTAAATGCTTGACATGTCAACAAGTCAAGGCAGAACATCAAGTTCCATCAGGTTTGCTACTGACCATACGCATACCGAATGGAAATGGATCGGTCACCATGGATTTTGTAAGTGGTCTACCTCTCACCCGTAAGAAACATGATGCAAGATGGGTGATAGTTGATAGATTGACAAAGTCAAGACACTTTCGCCGATTAGGACTGACTACTCATTGGAGAAGTTAGCAGAATTGTATATCAGTGAGATAGTTAGACTGCATGGAATTCCACTTTCCATCATATCTGATCGAGACCCAAGATTTACATCGAGATTTTGGAAGAAGTTGCATGAGTCCTTGGGTACACAACTCCACTTCAGCACAGCATTCCATCCTCAGACGGATGGGCAATCTGAAAGAGTAATCCAGGTAAACAATTGAACCAATTGAATTAATACAACTATTGAATTAAAATGATAATAATAACATGAAATATATGTCAGGTCCTTGAGGATATGCTGAGGGGTTGTGTCATTGAGTTTGAGGGAAGTTGGGATAGATACCTCCCACTGGCAGAATTTGCATACAACAATAGCTACCAAGCTAGTATCCAAATGGCCCCGTATGAAGCATTGTATGGGAGGAAATGTAGAACTCCAGTGTGCTGGACTGAATTGGGCGAAGACAAACTGGTGGGGCCAGATCTAGTGAAACAGACTAAGGAGAAAGTGAAACTAATCAAAGCCAATCTGAAGGTTGCCTCAGACAGACAGAAATCTTATGCTTACCTGAAGAGAAAAGAAATAGAATATACGGTTGGCGACAAAGTGTTCCTCAAGGTGTCACCGTGGAAGAAGGTATTGAGGTTTGGAAGAAAAGGTAAGTTAAGCCCTAGGTTCACTGGCCCATATGAAGTCATTGAACGTGTGGGTCCAGTGGCCTATAGGCTAGCTTTACCACCAGAGCTAGACAAGATCCACAATGTGTTCCACGTGTCCATGCTCAGAAGATGCCGCTCAGATCCTTCACATGTCATCTCCAGGGAAGAAATTGAAATACAACCGGATTTGACATATGAAGAAGAACCTCTACGGATCCTGGCTCGGGAAGTGAAAGAGTTGAGAAATAAGCAGATTCCACTGTGAAAGTGCTTTGGAGGCACCATAACACCAAGGAGGCAACTTGGGAAAGTGAAGAAACGATGAGGCAACAGTTCTCTCAACTGTTTGCATCAGGTAAATTTCGAGGACGAAATTTAAATTAGAGGGGAAGAGTTGTAACACCTTCCCTGTAGCAACTCCGTACATTCTACTGTTTCGGTGACCAGTGTTGGTCCGGACAGCTAGAACGATCGGAAAAATATTTAAACTAAAGTGAGGGACCATAATTAACTCAAATATTAATAAGAAAAATTTAGTAAAAATTTTAGAAATAAAATACAACTAAGTCAAATGAGCCGGTGCTCAAGCGATGGGTAACCCAGAGGGAAGTTGCGGTTCTTGCAACTAGGAGCCCTAGACCCGAGGAAAAATTCATAAAATAATTTTTGGGACTCCAAAAAAGGGTCATTGAGGTTCCTATGTCATTAGAATGCCAAGAAAATATTTAGAAAATTTTTTCAATCGGTACAAACAATTTTGACCCGTTAAGCCAAACGGAGGGCATTTTGGTCATTTCACCTTCAGAGGCGATTTTTGGCCGACTTGTCCAGTTGAGTAAATAATTATTATGACATAAAATATGAATTAATGTTGATGAAAAATTAATTTAAAGTTAGTAGAAAAGAAAAGAAAAGAAAAATCAATATAATGCAAATTATGACATCATTATGATGTCATTTACAAGTTCCCACCAATTACATTTAAACAACCATTTAATTAACTAATAAAAGAGACAATAAAGACCAAAGAAATTAAAAAGCAAACAGCCATCTTCTTCCCTCATTCCAACCGCACCATGGCCAAGGAAAGCCCTCCATTTCTTTTCTTCATTTTAGCTTGAAGATCTCTCCAACCTTACCCCAAAACCCTTAAGTCCCTTCACTAAAATTGGTCATCCAACCTTGCTAAAGTGTTTGGCAGCCTAGAAAAGGAAAGAAAGTGAAGTTTAAGCTTGGAAAAATTCTGCCCTACAAGAGGTTAGTGCCTATTTACACATAAATCTCTCTTATTCTATGTTAGAGACATAAAATGAGTAAGGATTTGTGAAATAAATGAATAAAATTTATGTGTATGTACACCATGAATTTCAGCAGCCCTAAGGAAGGGATAAGATTAATTGTTTTTGATGGACTTAGAGTGTACTAGAGATCATGTTTAAAGAATATATATATGTGGATAATGAATTAGTGAGTTAATTAAGGTATCTTGTGTAAATTCATAATGGGAATTAGGGTTTTGGGAGTGAAACTTGGACTTTGTTCATGAAATGGTGAGTGAACATTCTAATAGTCATTTAGTGACCGTTTGAAGTAAGTTGACCATAATTTGAAGTGAATTAGAGTATTACAAACTGAATTGGTATGCTGCCTAGTGAGGGCAGCAGGTGAGGCTGTGAGTCCAGCCTGTTTGGACTGCCATAACTCTGGCTGTGTTGGTTCAATTGGTGTTTGGCCAATTGGACATGAAACTAGACATATAATGGCACAATTTTGGTGAAGAAACCATGCCCAAAAGACCAAAGCAAGTGGACCAAAAACTGGCCCCAATCCAGATGTCCTGCAACCAGATTCTGCAGAATGACCAAATGAACAGTAATTGTTCATTTGGCCATAACTCATTGTAGAATGGCCCAATTGACCTGAAAGTTTTACAGCAACAAGTTAAGATATATACAAACAACTTTCATGAAGAAGCCTACCCCAAATTATGACCATAACCTATCCAACAAGGCAGTTGCAGTCACTGTTCACTGCACTGTAGATATGGTCAGTTCTGCAATTTTTCAATCCGGCCAGCTGTGATTTTTGGACAATAACTGGAGCTACAAAACTCCAAATGGAGTGATTCAAAAAAATAAATTCAACTAGACAAAATAAGGAACAACTTTCATGTTTATCATTTTCTCAAATTCTCAATGTAACAACAACTAATGGAACAGTAAATTTTAGGTATGAAAACTGAAAAATTCTGCTCCCTTAGTTTAAGCTTAGAAATGGTATTGGTGATTAATGCCAACAAGTTTTGAATGCAAAATGTGGTATGTTGGGAGTGTCAAAACCAATGTACCTATTTTCTATGCAAAAGTCAACATTTTTTTTTACTAATGAAGTGAATAGTAACATCAAAACTTGAAATTCAAAAATTGAAGAATTCTAAAGTATCAAATGCCCTAGTATACCTAACAAGATTGGTTTGGATAGTTTGGCATGCCAATAGGGTTCAGTTAGCAGTACTGCACATGGCATTATGCCATTCTGTGATTTTATGGCTTTTAGCCATTTTGACATTGTGTTGAGACTTGGCCTCGTGCCTCATATTATTTACAGCTTGTTAGCTGTTCTGTTGCACACCGGGAGATACATATGTGACCGATGGTGTGACGGCCCGAGGTACTTGATACCCAGTGCTAGTTTACCCGTTTATCCAGTCCAGTCGTTCAGTATAGATTACTTGGGCAACCAAAAGAATGAAAGTGGATAAAGTTAACGAAATAAATGATTATAACGAGTACAAAACAAGTAAAACATCGATACATTCAATGCATATTTATTACTGTTATTTCTTTTTATTTTATTATTGGCACCACTAAGCATATTTGCTTAGCGCGTTGCTTTTGCCACGCGTAGGTTCTGGAGATACTAATCGAGAGCCTAGTAGACCGTAGACTGGGTGAGACCATCCTGCAGCTCTGCATAGTGTCCGTGTCACCTCACCATCTTCAGTGCATTGGTAGGACACTAGGTTTCATTTTGGTATTTTGTAACTAATTTTTATTTTCTCATATGTAATTGAACTTATGTAATGTATTTTGATGTCCATGTAAATAATGAAAATTGTGGTTATGAATGTAAAATTTGAGTATTTATTTATTGCTTCTATATGAGTATCATGAGGAATGAATGTTTGAGTAATGGAAAGGTTGTTGAAAATCATATTAAGACTTTGTTGATAAAATGGAGTTGGGATTGTTTGGAAATGATTTTGGAAGTGTTTTTCACAGGTTCAGAAGAACTGTTTTCTCCATTTTTAGCCGGTACTCTGCCGGATTTTCTATAAAATTTTTGGAACCTCAAATAAATTATAATGTCAATACATGACTTAAATGAATTATATTTCACAAGTTATATTCAAAACTATGATCAAAATTAATTAAGATAAAATAGAGTGTTCTGGTACACCGTGTGACATTTCTTACTCGGATATACTGTAGACGGGTAAGGGGTGTCACAGATGCTATGAAATCCGAGATTGATTCTATGTATAAGAATCAAGTTTGGGATCTTGTTGACCCACCTGAAGGTATTGTACCTATAGGGAATAAATGGGTTTTCAAGAAGAAAATTGGTTCTGATAGAAAGGTAGAGACCTATAAGGCAAGGCTAGTAGTGAAAGGGTTTCGCCAAAGGCAAGGAATCAACTATGAGGAGACTTTCTCGCCTATTGCCATGCTTAAATAAATTAGGATTCTATTAGCAATAGCTGCATACTATGATTATGAGATTTGGTAGATGGATATCAAAACAGCTTTTCTCAATGGATACATTGAAGAAAACATTTTCATGGAACAGCCTAGGGGTTTTGAATCCCAATATTGTTCCAAGGTATGCAAGCTAAAGCGATCCATTTATGGGTTGAAACAAGCTTCGAGGAGTTGGAACATCCGTTTTGATGAAGCCATTAAATCCTTTGGTTTTATAAAAAATGAGGATGAGCCATGTGTATATAAGAAGGTTAGTGACAGTGCTATCACTTTCCTTATCTTATATGTGGATGACATACTATTGATGGGTAATGACACAGGTATGTTGACAACTGTAAAGATATGGTTGTCAAATACATTCTCCATGAAAGACTTAGGGAGGCAACCTATATTCTTGGGATTCGCATATATAGAGATAGAACAAAAAGAATAATTGGTATCCATCTTTCTAAAGAGATGTCTCTAAAGGTACCTGAAGAAAGAGATAAAATGGCCAGGATTCCATATGCTTCGATTATTGGAAGTTTAATGTATGCAATGTTGTGTACTAGGCCGGATATCACATATGTTGTTAGTTTGACTAGCAGGTATCAATCCAATCCAGGTTTGGAACACTGGATAGCTGTCAAGAATATCCTTAAGTACTTGAGAAGAACTAAGGATTTATTCTTGATCTATGGAGGTAGAGACTTGCAATTGGGTAGTTATAATGATTCTGATTTCCAATCAGATATCGATGATAGAAAGTCAACATATGGATATGTGTTCATTTGTAATAGAGGTGCAGTCAGTTGGAAGAGTTCCAAACAGAGCACCACTGCAGATTCCACTACTGAGGCTGAGTATATTGTTGCATCAGATGCTGCAAAGGAAGCTGTTTGGATAAAGAAGTTCATGACAGAACTTACAGTAGTTCCTTCCATTGAGTCAGCAGTTCCACTACACTGTGACAACAATGAAGTAGCCATATAGGCTAAGGAACCAAGGTCTCACCAAAAATCCAAACACATAGAAAGGCGCTACCACATTATCAGAGAAATAGTTGGGCGAGGCGATGTAGCCATGCAGAAAATAGTATCAGCTGAAAATCCAGCTGATCCATTCACTAAGCTTATGTCACAGACTCAACTAGACCGACATCTTGAGAAGATAGGTCTAAGATATTGTAATGAATGGCTCTAGTGCTAGTAGGAGATTATTAGTAGTATGCCCTAGAGCATATCATTTAGTAAGTATCTTGTAGATATTTTTATTAATAACAGGCTTTTCCACTTTTCCATTTACATAATATATTTATGTGTAATAGAAAAGGTCCATTGATATTTTGTTAGAAATATTATTTTTAAGTTATTAAGAATATGAGTGATATTATTTCTAGCACAAAGTATCATAAATAGGTTCACAATTGAGGATACTTCATAATAAGGACATGACTTATCCAGAAAGATTGTATTCATGTTTGTTACCAAGCTATTTATATAAGATATAAATAAGATGGAATGGTGAGTCTCATGACATATAGCAAACATGATAGGCACTTATAAATGATAAGTAGGCTTACCAGTGACACTTATGACAAGCACATGGAGTTTACTGTTATCAATGTTTTATCATAAATCATATCAGTGCATATAATCTTTAGACCTGAGATAGCACAGTTATCTTGTATATAGGTAGTTTGAGTTTGATACTACTTTCATACTTGTACTGTGTATGGGTACATGGGCATGTGTTGGCTCCTACTAGTTATATATGGAGGTAGGTGTTGATCAAGATGGAATCTGTTCCTTTAAGTAAATGGAGATAAAATCCTATGTTCATTTAATTGTTCTTGATGAGAGAACATAATATTCATAGCAAATGGAGTTTGACATAAACCATGACTCCAGCTTGAGTTGGGATTTTGTAACAGAGAGATTCCAGTGCATGGTAACATATGATTATAGGTTCATTTAAGGTAAACCTTATTACTAATTGGGTGGCCATGGCATGCTATGCTAGGTGTTTAACCATGGTCTATGAGGTGCATAAAATGATTTAGAGAAATCATTTATGGTAAGATAGAGTTCTGATGGTATTAAGAGTTGATATCATATCTCATTGCCAATTAGTGATGAGCCTAGTAAGTCACACACATACATAAGTTATCACCTAATTAAATATAATTTAATTATTTAATTAAAGAGTTTAATTGATTAATTAAATAGGTTTGGTTTACAATTAGATTGCAAAGTCCCTAACACGACTTGAAACCAAATCTAGATTATTGGATGTATAATATAAGTTAAATTTATATTTAAAGTATTTAAATATAAATTTAATTAATGAGAAATTAATTAATAGAGATTAATTAATTAATTTATATTTGATATAAATTAATTAGAAGAAAAGAAATAATTATTTTGGGTTAAGAATTCAAAATTAAGACACAGGGGCATTTTGGTCATTTCGCAGTGTGACACGTGGCACCATGAGATGGTGACAAATGGCATTACACATAAGATTGCCAAATGTCTTTTAATCATGTAAGATGATTAAAATTAAGATTAAATATAGGTTTGACACTTGGCACAATGTGATTGGGTCACTTAAACCTAGAATCAATCAGAGGGTGACATGTGGCAAGGGTTTAATGTGTTGACCTAGCTATGTAAGTGTTGCTATGAATTAAAAAAAAGACAACCAGAAGCCACACTCCTTTGTCACACCATTTTGAAGCTCTCCCTCTCTTCCTCTTCATCTCTCACCTATTTAAAGAGATTAGCCATCAATCTCTTGAATTAAAAATACTAGAAATTGTTTCTAGTGTCCTGTTTACATCTTTAATCTCTTAAAAGGCGGAACTTGATTTTCTAAATAATAGAAAAAGCTTTAGAGGCTGTTCAAGGGCTACCATAGGTGTTCTTAGTGTGGACAAGTTAGAGGGACAACATTTGGTATCCTGAAGACGAATCTCAAAGGCGCAAATACGCTGCAGTGCATCAAGAGGTTAGTATAATCGTTCTTCATTTAATCTAGGGTTCTAAAATTAATCTGATTAATTTTAAAATCTTAAATGGCAAATACAGATCTAAAAACATATTAAAAGGGTTTTAATATGTTGTTTATCATTGAAATCAAGTAGTTAAAAATAAATCTTGCATGATACATGTGACCCTAGGTGAAAATTTTTGAATTCAATGGTATAACCTTGTGTTTTTCACACTTCCATTCCTTCACAAGTATCAACATAATGACAGAATGGCTAAAAGCCATGAAATCATAGAATGGCATAATGCCATGTGCAGTACTGCTAACTGATTCCTATTGGCTAACCTATCCAAACCAATCTTGCAAGGTGTGCTAGGGCATATTACACTTTAAAATTTTTCAATTCTTGAAATTTAAGTTTAGGTGTTACTATTCATTTTATTAGTCAACTAAAATATTGACTTTTGCATAGACAATAGGTACATTGGTTCTAATACTCCCAACATACCACATTTTGCATTCTAAAATTGTTGGTATTGATTGCCAATACCATTTCTAAGCTTAGTATTAGTTATTCAAAATTTTCAGATTTCAAGCCTCATATTTACTATTCCATTGGTCATTTGTACAGTAGGAATTTTGTAAAATTGTCTTCATTAAAGTTGTTCCTTATTTTATCTAGTTACATTTCCTTTTTTGAATCACTCCATTTGGAGTTTTGTAGCTCAAGTTATGGCCTAAAAACTATAACTAGCCGAATTGGACAGAATCCAAAATTCTGGGCAAAACTGGTTCTGCCATATTTGGTAACCTAAGTTTGGTTGGCAATTTGACTAGGTTATGGTCAGAATTTGGATTTGTTTTCTTCATGAAAGTTGTAGGTCTGTGTCTCAGCTTTCAGCTTGTAAAATTTCAGGTCAATCGGACTTTTCTACACTGAGTTATGACCAAATGAATTGACACTGTTCATTTGGTCATTTTGCTCAGGCAGAATGCAGGTCACCCGGATTAGGGCAATTTTTAGGTCAACTTAGTTTGGTTTTCTGGGCAAGGTATCTATACCAAAGTTGTGCCATTATGTGTCTAGTTTCATGTCTAATTGGCCTTGCACCAATTGAACCTACACAACCCAAGTTATAGCTGCCCAAACAGGCTGGACTCACATCCAAACTTGCAGGTTGCACAAGGCAGCTCAGCCAAACTCAAATCCCAAGCTACAACTCACTTCAATTATTCATCATACACAGCTAAATGGTCACTCATTGACCATTTAAACTTTCAATCACTAACACATGAACAAGATCTAAGTTTTTGTGTCCAAACCCTAGCTCAAATTCAAGGTTCACACAACACATGTCAATTAGGCATACTAATCCATTTTAAATTTATGTCTACACATAAACACTATTTCTAAGCCATTTTAAATCCATCAAAACCATCAACTACCACTTCCATAAAGCTGGTCAAAATTCCATTCTCAATTTCACACATGATTTATCTCAATTTCTTAATTATTTTTTCTTATTCGAACTAAATTTTAAGAAATAAACAAGATTAAGTAATTAACATGCACTAACCTCTTTGGTCTCTTTATTGGCTTGTATAAACCTTGGAATTTCTTCATTTTATAATAATCAAAACCTTGCTCTTGATGTGGGGGTTAATTTTTGTGAAGGGTATTTAGGATTTTGGGGTGAGATTTGGTGAGTTATAAAGCTTTGGTAAGCTTTCAATTGTGGAATGGGTATGGAGGAGAGGGAGATGGCTGATTTTGGGTGGGTGTGGCTGATGACCATTTTTGGTTTATTCTTATCTCTTTTCATTTGTTTTAAGTGAGCTTAGTTAATTGTAATTGGTGGTAAATATTTAATGACATCATGGTGATGTTATAATTAGCCTTTTATCTCATTTTCTCTTATTTTCTTCTCTATTCATTTTTAATTTAATTTTTAGCAATATTTATTCACAATTTGTGTCATAATAATTATTTACTTAACTGGTCAAGTCGGCCAAAAATCACCTCTAAAGGTAAAATGACCAAAATGCCCTCTGTTTGTCTTGACAGACCAAAATTGTCTGTACCGATTGAAAAATTTTTCTAAGCATTTTTTTGGCATTCTAATGCCATAGGAACCTCAATGACCCTTCTCTGGAGTCCTAAAAATTATTTTATGAATTTTCCCTCAGTCTAGGGCTCCTAGTTGTGAGAACCGTAACTTCCCACTAGGTTACCCATCGCTAGGGCACCAGCTCATTTAACTTAGTTGTATTTTATTTCTAAAATTTTTCCTAAATTTTTCTTATTAATATATGAGTTAATTATGATTCCTCACTTTAGTTTAAATATTTTTTCGCATGTTCTAGCTGTCCGGACCAACACTGGTCACTGAAATAGTAGAATGTACGGAATTGCTACAGTGAGGGTGTTACAACTCTTCCTTTCTAATTTAAAATTTGTCCTCGAAATTTACCTGATGTAAACAGTTGAGGGAACTGTTGCCTCATCATCTCTTCACTTTCCCAAGTTGCCTCCTCAGTGTTGTGGTGCCTCCAAAGCACTTTCACTGGTGGAATATGCTTATTCCTCAACTCTTTCACTTCCCGAGCCAGGATCTATATGGGTTCTTCTTCATATGTCAAATCCAGTTGTACTTCAATTTCTTCCATGGAGAAGACATGTGAAGGATCTGAGCGGTATCTTCCTAGCATAAACACATGGAACACATAATGGATCTTGTCCAGCTCTGATGGTAAAGCTAGCTTGTAGGCCACTGGACCCACACGTTCAATGACTTCATATGGACCAATGAACTTAGAGCTTAGCTTACCTTTTTTTTCCAAAACCTCAGTACCTTCTTCCACGGCGACACCTTGAGGAACACTTTGTCGCCAACCGCATATTCTTTTTTTTTTTTTCTCTTCAAGTCAGCATAGGATTTCTGTCTGTCTAAGGCAACCTTCAGATTGGCTTTGATTAGTTTTACCTTCTCCTCAGTCTGTTTCACCAGGTCTAGCCCTACCAGTTTATCTTCACCCAATTCAGTCTAGCACACTGAAGTTCTACATTTGCTGCCATACAATGCTTCATACGGGGCCATTTGGATGCTAGCTTGATAGCTATTGTTATATGTAAATTCTGCCAGTGGGAGGTATCTATCCCAACTTCCCTCAAATTCAATGACACAACTCCTCAGCATATCTTTAAGAACCTGACATATATTTCATGTTATTATTATCATTTCATTTCAATATTTGTATTAGTTTAATTGGTTTCAATTGTTTACCTGGATTACTCTTTCTGATTGCCCATCCGTCTGAGGATGGAAATCTGTGCTGAAATGGAGTTGTGTACCCAAGGAATCCTGCAACTTCTTCCAAAATCTCGTTGTAAACCTTGGGTCTCGATCATATATGATGGAAAGTGGAATTCCATAGAGTCTAACTATCTCACTCATATACAATTCTGCTAGCTTCTCCAGTGAGTAGTGAGTCCTAACTGGCAGAAAGTGTGCTGATTTTGTCAGTCTATCTACTTTCACCCATACACTATCATGCTTCTTCTAAGTGAGAGGTAGACCACTTACAAAATCCATGGTGACCCAATCCCATTTCCATTCAGGTATGCGTATAGGCTGTAGCAAACCCGATGGAACATAATGTTCTGCCTTGACTTGCTGACATGTCAAGCATTTAGTCACATAGTTAGCTATGTCCTTCTTTATACCAGGCCACTAATACTGAAGCTTCAAATCATGATAAATTTTTGTACTTCCTGGGTCCATAGCATAAACACTGGTGTGTGCCTCTTTCAGAATACTGGCATTCAATTCCCCATCATTTGGTACACATACTCGTCCTTTGTAGTACAGACACCCATCTGCTTTTATCTCATAGTCAGTTGCTTTCCCTTCTTAGATTTTGCTCATAATAGTCTTTAACTTTTCATCTACCTTTTGCCCATCTAAAATCTGTTGTAGCAGGTTTGGCCTCACTTGCAACTCAGCCAAAATAGCTCTATCTCAAGCCAAGGATAGACAGCCATTCAATGATCTCAAAGCTGTGATGGATTTTCTGCTCAAAGCATTTGCAACTACATTTGCCTTCCCAGGATGGTAGTCAATCACACAATCATAGTTCTTCAAGAACTCAATCCATCGCCTCTGTCTAAGGTTGAGCTCCTTCTGGGTTGGCAAGTATTTTAGGCTTTTGTGGTCTGTGTAAATGTAACACTTTTCACCATACAAGTAATGCCTTCATATCTTCAGTGCGAAGACAATTACTGTAAGTTCAAGATCATGGGTAGGGTAATTCTGTTCATATGGCCTTAGCTTCTTGAAAGCATAAGCGACCACCTTCTCCTCTTGCATCAATACACACCCTAACCAATTATGCGAGGAATCACTGTAGACCACAAAGTCCTTTCCTGGCATTGGCTATGTTAACACTGGTGCCTCTGTTAACATAGCCTTTAACTTCTCAAAACTGGCCTGACACTTGTCATTCCAGTCAAATATGAGATTCTTGTGTAGCAACTTGGTCATTGGAGTAGCTATTAAAGAAAATCCCTTCACAAATCTTCTGTAATACCCAGCTAGCCCCAAGTAACTTCTGACCTCAGTTGTATTTCTAGGAGGCTTCCATTCCATCACTACTTCTATTTTCTTGGGATCCACTCTAATCCCATCAGCTGACACTATGTGTCCAAGGAATGCAATCTCATTCAACCAAAAGTCACACTTGGACAACTTAGCATACAGCTTCTTTTCTCTCAAGGTTTGTAGAACAATCCTCAAATGCTCATCATGTTCTTCATTGGTCTTGGAATACACCAAAATATCATCAATAAAGACCACTACGAACTGATCTTGGTATGGATGGAAGATATAGTTCATAAGGTCCATGAATGATGCTGGTGCATTTGTTAGGCCAAAGGGCATCACTAAAAACTCATAATGCCCATACCGGGTCCTGAATGCAGTCTTTGGCACATCTGCATCCTTCACCCTCAACTGATGATACCCTGATCTGAGATCAATTTTGGAAAATACTCCTGCTCCCTTCAACTGATCAAACAGATCATCAATTCTAGGCAACGGATATTTGTTCTTCACTGTCACTTTATTCAACTGCCGGTAATCGATGCACAACCTCAAAGTCCCATCCTTCTTTTTCACAAATAGCACTGGAGCTCCCCATAGTGACACACTGGGACGTATGAACCCCTTATCCAGCAACTCTTGTAACTGGATTTTCAGTTCCTTCAATTCTGTGGGTGCCATCCTATAAGGAGCAATAGAGATTGGTGCTGTACCCGGCAGTATTTCAATAGCAAATTCGACTTCCCTTGCTGGTGGCAATCCAGGCAATTCTTCAGGGAACATATATGGGAAGTCTCTTACTGTGGGTATGTCACACAGATTTGGCTTAGCCTGCCTAGTATCAACCACATGCGCTAGGTAGGCTTCACAGCCTTTTCTCATTTGTTTTCTTGCAACTATGGCTGAGATGATATTGGACAAGAAATCTGTCCTTTCTCCCATAACTGTGATCTCATTACCCTCAGGAGTTTTCAAAGAAATTCTCTTCAATTTACAATCAACCATTGCCTGATGACGTGACAATCGGTCCATTCCCAAAATCACATCAAACTCATGGAAAGGCAAACTTATCAGGTCTGCCAAGAATTCATACCCCTGAATCCTTAATGGGCAACCCTTGCACACTTTGTTCACCACTACACTGTGGCCCAATGGATTAGTGACTAGGATGTCTTGGTCACTCTCCCCTACTAGTATCCCCCTTTCTACGGGTAGGTTGATGCAGATATATGAATGAGTGGATCCAGGATCCACCAATGCATGCACAGATGTATTATAAAGGAAGAACATACCCCTGATAACGTCCGGGGCATCTTGCTCCTCCTGAGCTCTAATGGCATAGGCTCTGGCAGGTGGTCTGCCCTCAGGCCTCTCTGTTAGCTCAGATGCAAGTCTCTGTGATGGTCCCATTGCCTCAGATTTGCCAGATTTCCTACCCCTTTGTGGTGCAGGAGCAGGTTTGTCTGCTTGTGTTGGAGCAGTTGTAGCAGTTCTGCGTGGATAGTTCCACAACTAATGCTCTATCGACCCACACCTTAAGCAGGCACCAGTCACTCTCTAACACTCCCCTTATGCCATTTTAAGCAATGCGGACATGCAGAAGATGCTGGGGCTGGTCCCCTGAACCCCATCCTTGAAGAGTTTCCCACTGATGGTGTGGACTGACCTCTCCTAGGGGTGAAATTTGGCCTGGGCCCTTGAGATTGACCCTGACCTTGAGGTTGACCTGAACTCTGTGCAGGTGGACCTTTGAACTTCTTCCCAGGTGTAGGAGATGAACTAGACTGACTCGGGCCCCTCTTCTGCTGTCTCTCCCTTCTAGTCTGCTCACTTATTCTAACTTTCTCAACTTTTAATGCAGCTTCCACTAACTTGGTGAAGTCTATGATTCCCAAGGCAGTAATCATGATCTTTATATTGTCATTTAATCCCTCTTCAAATCTCTTACACCTTTTGGCTTTATTAGAGACTATCTCCCTTCCATAGTAGCTCAGTCTAACAAATTCCTTTTTATACTCGACCACTGTCAGCTGTCTCTGCCTCAGGTTAATGAACTCTCTTCTTCTCTCTTCCAAGTATACAATACCTGCATATTTCTTCTTGAATTCTGAGAGGAAGAAGTCCTAAGTTATTACTTCTGGTTGAACTTCACTAGACACTGTATCGCACCATTGGTAGGCATCATCTTGCAACAAAGATACAACAGCTTCTAGATTTTATTCTGGAGTACAGTGGAATTGTTTTAAAACTCTGCCTGTTTTGTTCAACAAGTTTTCGACTGCAACAGAATCATCTTCTCTCTTGCCGAAGAAATTCACTGCTCCAAATTTTCTCAATCTTTCTAGGTGGGATTTCTGCTGTGGAGGTGGTGGTGGTGGTGGCATTACCCTAGCCATTTGTCTGAAGAATTCAGCCATTTGCTGGAACAGGGCCTGTGAAGGCTGAGCAGGCTCTGCTAGAGCTGGCTGAGCAGGTTCTCCCCTACCCCTAGTCTCAGCTGCTGTAGGTGGAGCATAACTCTCCACTTCCTCCTCAACTGCCCTCTGAGATGTGGGGTCCATATCCTAATCAAAATAACAAAGACAAATAGATCTGTATTAGTGTCACATCGACTCTTAGAAATGCAATGCATGGTATGGACTCTATCTAGGCCCATAAACGCCTAAATCGTGCTCTGATACCACTAAATGTGACACCCCTTACTCGTCTACAATGTAGCTGAGCAAGATATGCCACACAATGTACCGGAACACCATTTTTTTTTAATCATTTTAATTATTTTTATCCTTCATTATTTATTTCTTTCGTAGTTATGAAATACAATTTGTGAAGTATAATTCATTTAAATTATTTATGAAGAACATAAATTTATTTGAAGTTCCGCAAATTTTATAGAAAATTCGGTAGAGTACCTACTAAAAATGGAGAAAATAGTTATTCGGAACCTGAGAAAAACACTTCCAAAATTCTCAATCAATCCCAAACTCCATTTCATTATCAAAATCTCAATATTTTTCAACAATATTTCCATTTCTCAATCATTCATTTCTTATGATATTCATATACAAGTCATACATAAATATTCAATTTTTTTTCATTCATAAACACAATTCTCACTATTTACATTAATACCAAAATACATTACATGAATTTCAATTGCACATGAGAAAGTAAAAGTTAATTATAAAATATCAAAATAAAACCTAGTGTCCTACCAATGCACTGATGACGGTGAGGTGACACAGACACTATGCAGAGCTGTAGGATGTCTCACCCAGTCTATGGTCTACTGGGCTCTCGGTTGGTCTCTCCAGAACCTACGTGTGGCAAAAAGCAACGCGCTTAGCAATAATGCTTAGTGGTGCCAATAATAAAATGAAAAGAAATAACAAAAAATAAATATGCAGTGCAAGTTTTGATGTCTTATGCAGACAATTTTTCGATCATTATTGGAAATCTTAATTATTTTGTATTTGTTATATTCATAATTTCATTAAATTTATCCACTTTCATTTCTGGTTGCCCAAGTAACCTATACTGGATGACTGGACTGGATAAACTGGTAAACTAGCACTGGGCATTAAGTACTTCCAGCCATCACACCATCGGTCACATATGTATCTCCCGGTGTGCAATAGAATAGCTAATAAGCTATAATAACATTAGGCACAAGGCCAAGTATCAACATAATGACAGAGTGGCTAAAAGCCATGAAATCACAGAATAGTATAATGCCATGTGCAGTACTGCTAACTGAACCCTATTGGCATGCCAACCTATCCAAACCAATCTTGCTAGGTGTACTAGGGCATGTTACACTTTTAAATTTTTCAATTTTTGAAATTTAAGTTTAGGTATTACTATTTCATTAGTCAACTAAAATGTTGACTTTTGCATAGACAATAGGTACATTTGGTTCTAATACTCCCAACATACCACATTTTGCATTCTAAAATTGTTGGTATTGGTTGCCAATACCATTTCTAAGCTTAGTGTTAGTTATTCAAAATTTTCAGATTTTAAGCCTCATATTTACTGTTCCATTGGTCATTTGTACAGTAGGAATTTGGCAAAATTGTCTTTAAGAAAGTTGTTTCTTATTTTGTCTAGTTACATTTCCATTTTTGAATCACTCCATTTGGAGTTTTGCAGCTCAAGTTATAGCCTAAAAACCATAACTAGCCGGATTGGACTGAATCCAAAATTCTGGGCAAAACTGGTTCTGCCAGATTTGGTAACCTAAGTTTGGTTGGCAATTTGACTAGGTTATGGTTAGAATTTGGATTTGTGTTCTTCATGAAAGTTTTAGGTCTATGTCTCAGCTTTCTACTGGTAAAATTTCAGGTCAATTGGACCTTTCTACACTGAGTTATGACCAAATGAATAAATACTATTTATTTGGTCATTTTGCCCAGGTAGAATGCAGGTCACCCAGATTCGGGCAATTTTTAGGTCAACTTAGTTTGGTTTTCTGGGCAAGGTTTCTATACCAACATTGTGCCATTATGCGTCTAGTTTCATGTACAATTGGCCTTGCACCAATTGAACCTACAAAGCCCAAGTTATAACTACCCAAACAGGCTGGACTCACATCCAGACCTGCAGGTCACACAAGGCAGCTCAGCCAAACTCAAATCCCAAGCTACAACTCACTTCAATTCTTCATCACACACAGCTAAATGGTCACTCATTGACCATTTAAACTTTCATTCACCAACACATGAACAAGATCTAAGCTTTTGTGTCCAAACCCTAGCTCCAATTCAAGGTTCACACAATACATATCAATTAGGCTTGCTAATCCATTTCAAATTTATATCTACACATCAACACCATTTCTAAGCCATTTTAAATCCATCAAAACCATCAACTACCACTCCCATAAAGCTGGTCAAAATTCCATTCTCAATTTCACACATGATTTATCTCAATTACTTAATTATTTATTCACATTCAAACTAAATTTTAAGAAATAAACAAGATTAAGTAATTAACATGCACTAACCTCTTTGGTCTCTTTATTGGCTTGTATAAACCTTGGAATTTCTTCACTTTATGATAATCAAAACCTTACTTTTGGTGTGGGGGTTAATATTTGTGAAGGGTGTTTAGGGTTTTGGGGTGAGATTTGGTGAGTTATGAAGCTTTGGTAAGCTTTCAATGGTGGAATGGGTACAGAGGAGAGGGAGACGGCTGATTTTGGGTTGGTGTGGCTAATAACCTTTTTTGGTTTATTCTTATCTCTTTTCATTTGTTTTAAGTGAGCTTAGTTAATTGTAATTGGTGGTAAATGTTTAATGGCATCATGATAATGTCATAATTAGCCTTTTATCTCATTTTCTCTTATTTTCTTCTCTACTCATTTTCAATTTAATTTTTAGTAATATTTATTTAAATTTTGTATCATAATAATTATTTACTTAACCAGAGAAGTCGGCTAAAAATCACCTCTAAAGGCAAAATGACCAAAATGCCCTCTGTTTGGCTTAACAGACCAAAATTGTTTGTACCGAATGAAAAATTTTTCTAAGCATTTTCTTGGCATTCTAATGCCATAGGAACCTCAATGACCCTTCTCTGGAGTCCAAAAATTATTTTATGAATTTTCTCTCGGGTCTAGGGCTCCTAGTTACAAGAGCCGTAACTTCCCACTAGGTTACCCATCGCTAGGGCACCGACTCATTTAACTTAGTTGTATTTTATTTCTAAAATTTTTTCTAAATTTTTCTTATCAATATTTGAGTTACTTATGGTTTCTCACTTTAGTTTAAATATTTTTCCGGACGTTCCAACTGTCCAGACCGACGCTGGTCACTGGAACAGTAGAATGTACGGAATTGCTACAGTGAGGGTGTTACAGGTAAGAGGACCTAAAAGTAAGTTATAGTATTATTGAAGTATAGCGAATTTATTAGAGATGGTAAGAGGTGCTAAATCATGACTCGATAGTCGAGTTAAGGAAGAAGATAAGATTAAGGAATAAAATAATTAAAGTTAAGTTGTGGAATAAAAAAAAAAAAAGGAAACAAATAGAATAGTAAGAAATGAGAAAAACACTAGATGAGGAATTGCCACCAGGGCAAACAACCTACTTAAGACGTGTAACGATATCCCGAACTATTTTATTAAGAAAGAAATAAGTTAAGCAAAAGCAAACAAGATAGTATAAAATGGCACATAGGCCTTAGTCATAAATGGAGATGGTAAGATAATGGTTATGGACTTATGGCCAATAAAGAGATAAGTAGTTCATATATAACCAACAGGATCATTTAAAAAAAAAAAAAGACTACAACGGAAAATAATTGCTAAAACAACAGCAAGAAAAGACTAAAATATTCCAAACTAAACTGAAGGTTGCATCAAATGATTAAGAGATTTGATAAGAAAAGAGTAAAACTAAGTTCTCACCCACAGGATCATACGAGGTCCTAGAAAAAGTAGATCCACTAGCACACAAATTTGTTTACCTCTAAAATTGAAATGAATTTGAATCTAACTTATGATAAAAGCTCATAAGAAATTTGGCACACGAGGTAAGCAATCGATGAGTAAATAGTATTGGTTAAAGTGTTGTGCAACCATCATTCAGGTCAGGAAGCTACTTGGGAGCGTGCAGAGGACATGAGGAGACAACACCCACAGCTGTTCAGAGGCTGATATCAGGTAAAATTTCAAGACGAAATTTATTTTAAGGGGAGGGGGGGGGGGGGGAGAGAATTGTAACACCCTTATTTGCATAACCTGGTAAATTATACTATTCCGGTGACTGGCATCGGTCTGAAAAATTAAGAGGATTGGAACCACATTTAAGACAACTAGATAAGCCCTGAACGCAAATAATTAGTAATTGCTAAATAGTTAAGTATAAAGAAGAAAAAAAAAGCATAAGAAGTTAAATGAGTCGGGAGTCACAGCAAAGGGTGACCTTCTCGGGAAGTGACTGCGAGGTCAGTCTTAACTCAAATTTTGAGTCGAACACAATGGAAAAGAGAAAATCACGAAAAGGAGTTGTTAAGCAGGTCAAATAATTAGATCAGGGATCCGGAAGAAATACTGAATAACTTGCAAATCGGATTGAACCGGCGAGGGGCGATTTGGTCAATTCACCCCTAAAGCTGACTCCTGACCTAACTGTTAAATAAAATTGGAGAAAAGAAAATTTCGGGGTCAAGAATTAAATTAAAGAACTAATAAAAAATTAATACAAAAGAAAAAGAAAAAGTAAAAAGTTTATTATATCATGCTTACATCATTGGATGACATCATTGTAATGTCAAAACTAATTTTTGATTTTTTTCCTACATAATTAACCAAGTCAATTCTTATTTAAATAAAACATAAAATAGAAAAATTAAACCATTCTTCTTCTTCTTTTTTCAAGTGTGCTGCCCCACCTTCTTCTCTCTCTCTCCATTGTAGCACCCCACGAAAGCTTCAGTTTAAGCAAGATTCCCACCACTTAATCCTACTTTGACTCCAAACTTGTAACACCCCTATGTTCGATAGTGCGTTCTACTGTTCTAGTGACCAGTGTTATCCGGACAACTAGGATGCCTAGGACTACACTTAGATATGAGTGAGGAGATATAAAATAATGAAATAAAAGAAAATAAAATACAAGAAAAACAAAAGAAAAATAATACAATGAAATGTAACCAAGTTGAATGAGCCGAGAACCCTAGTGATGGGTGACCACATCGGGAAGTTGCGGCGTGGATCGTTGACTAGCCCTAGACCGCGGGAACCCTGGAAAATATTTTTAGGACTTAAATAAATGTCTATTGAAGTATAAATACTATTAGAAATATCAAAGAAAAATTAATTAATCAGTACAAAGAAAAGTGAGAAATCGAGAAAACGACAAAACCCAGTGTTACTGAAAAATTGGGAATGCAATCCGAACAGGGGCATTGTGGTCATTTGACACCTCGAGTTGTCTTTTGACCTAAATTTCCATTAAAAATACATGATATTGCACTTGGAAAAGGTCATAAAAAATTAAATTGGTGGTACCTAATGTCAATAGCAAAAGTTAGGAGCTTAATGTGGGAATAAGGAAAGTTATGAATAAACAAACAATTATTTCTCACTTAGTGCTCCACTCACACCTAAAGTGGACCACTTAATCTTCATTTAGGACAGCAGATTCTCATCTTCCTCAAACTCCCAAGAACCAACTGAAAATGGAAGAATGAAGAACTCCATGGCCATCCACCTTGAAGCTTCATGCAAGCTTGATCCAACCATGGAAACCTCAAGCTCCCTTCAATAAAAGTTGTCCATAAACCTTGGGCAGTAGATAGGTAACAAGAAGATCAAGTTTTGGAGAGGTTTTGAAGAGTTTCCAAAGTGGCAAGTAGGTATTTTTTATGCTTGCTTCATTAAAGTTTGTGTTTATATTATGGGTAGTTGAATTATGGAAAGATTTTTTAGGTTTAATGTTTAAGGGAGATGTATATTTTTGGCAGCTATGGAAACTCCTTAAGAACAATTTATCCTTGCATGTAAATGGTAGATTAAAGTGTTGATGAAGTGTTTATGTGTGTAGGAATAAATTGGGTGATGTATACTAAATGTATATGTGAATGTGCACTTGACTTTGGAAGCTTGGAAAGCGAATTGAAGAAGATTGCAATTCGGCAACTTAAACTGTGGACTAAAAAAAAATGTTATTTCATGGTTTAGTTTATGGAATATATTGTTGAATTATGGTACTTGTTATGGCAGCTTGTGTATGTGTACAAGGGTTTGAGTTTGGACATGTAAATGAGCTAGGTTATGTGATTAAATTGTTGTAATTTGAACTTGGTAAATTTTGTACTATGATGTGCATATTGAGTGTGATTACAAGCTGCCAAAATGACCCAAAATGTGTTGTGAAATGTGTTTATTTTATGGTACAAAACAGAAATGGCAGGAATGTGTAACTTGTGACACCCTTTACCCGACTACAGTGTAGCCGAGCAAGTTATGCCACTCAGTGTGCCGGAGCACTCTATTTTATCTTAATTCATTTTTATCATGGTTTTGAATACAATTTGTGAAATATAATTCATTTAAGCCATTTATTGAAATTATTATTTATTTGAGGTTCCGAAAATTTTAAAGAAAATCCGGCAGAGTACCGGCTAAAAATGGAGAAAACAGTTCTTCGGAACCTGTGTAAAACACTTCCTATGATCATATTCATCCATTCACAACTCCATTTATCAACAAAGTCTCAGAATAATTTCAGCAATTTCATTTATTTCTCAATCATTCATCTCATGGTACTCATATACAATTCACATTTTGTATCACATCAAGTTACAATAATTTCTTAACGATTCCTCTATTTGTCATTTCACATCATCATTAGACTCAAATCATAAATAAATTCTCACATGTGATTTATAATCACAATTTACAAGTACTTACATTAATACAAAATTATATTACATTTGTTCAAATACATATGATAAAATAAGAGTTAAATTACCAAATTTACAAAAATGTCAATGTAACATCCTCACTTTAGCTAGTCCGTACAGTCTACTGTTCCGGTGATCAGTGTCAGTCCGGACAGCTAGAATGTATGAAAAAAAATATTTAAACTAAAGTGAGGGACTATAATTAACTCAAATATTAATAAGAAAAATTTAGGAAAAATTTTAGGAATCAAATACACTAAGGTTAAACGAGCCGAAACACCAGGGATGGGTAACCCGAAGGGGAAGTGACGGTGAAGGCCGTTAGCGGCCCTAGACCAGGGGAAAAAATTATAAAATAATTTTTGAGACTCCAGAGAAGGGTTATTGAGGTTCTTATGGCATTAGAATGCTAAGAAAATACTTAGAAAAATTTTTCTATCGGTGCACACAATTTTAGCTCGGTAAGCCAAACGGGGGGCATTTTGGTCATTTCGTTTTCAGAGATGATTTTTGACCAACTTGTCCATTTATGTAAATGAATTATATGACATAAAATGTGAACAAATATTAATCAAAATTGATTTAAAAATGAATAAGAAATGAAAGAAAAATAAACAAGATAATGGGATTTATTACCTCATGCTTATGTAAGCATGAGGTAATTAAAAGTGTATGGGCCAATCAAATTTAAGCAAGACCATTAAAATGAAATAAAAAGGGATAAATGAGGCAGAATTCTAGAAAAAACAGCAGCCCTTTTCTTCTTCTTCAAAACGTCCTACACCTTCTCCCTCACTCCTCCATTAACAAACTTTCCAAACCTTCATTTTCCTTTGTTTCTTTCAACTAAACCCTAAGTGCCCAACACAAAACCTTACTCTTTTATCTTGGTGAAGCTTTTGGGAACAAAAAGAAGTAGAGTTGAAGGGTTCTTACAAGCTTGAGATTAGCTCCATTAAAGGTTAGTGTCAATTAATGCTTTAAACTTGTATATGCATCATTAGGAGTGTGAATTGATCCATAGATTTTATGTGTTTGAAAAGTTGAAATGGTAGAGCTAGGGTTTGGACCCAAAATTGAGATGTTGATCATGTGATGATGAAAATGGGTATAAATGGTCAATTAGTGACCATTTGGTTTGGCTTGAACCAAAAATGAAGTGAATTGGGTTGTGGGATTTAAGGTTGGTGTGGCTGCCTTGGGTGACCTGCAGGTGTGGCTGTGAGTCCAGCCTGTTTGGACAGCCATAACTTGAATTGTAGAGGTTCAATTGGTGTTTGGCCAATTGGACATAAAACTAGACACATAATGGCACAACTTTGATGAAGAAACCATGCCCAGAAAACCAAACCAACTTGACCAAAAGCTTGCCCTAATTCGGGTGACCTGCACTCTGCCTGGGCAAAATGACCAAATGAACAGTGTTTGTTCATTTGGCCATAACTCAATGTAGAAAGGTCCAATTGACCTGAAATTTTACCAGCAACAAGGTGACATATAGACCAACAACTTTCATGAAGAAACCTGACCCAAATTATGACCATAACCTAGTCAAATTGCCAACCAAACTTGAACTACCAAATCTGGCAGAACCAGTTTTGCCCAGAAATTTGGAATCTGTCCAATCCGGCCAGTTATGGTGTTTAGGCCATAACTTGAGCTAAAAAACTCCAAATGGAGTGATTCAAAAAACGAAATTCATCTAGACAAAATAAGGAACAACTTTCATGTTGATCACTTTTCCAAATTTCCACTGCAAAGATGACTAATGGAACAGTAAAGTCAAAGCATGAAAACTGAAAATTTTGTCTAATTACCATTAAGCTTAGAAATGGTATTGGCAACCAATACCAACAAGTTTTAAATGAAAAATGTGGTTTATTGATGATATTTAAACTAATTTACCTATTATCAATATAAAAGTCAACATTTTGGTTGACTAGTAAAATGAATAGTAGTCATAAAAATTTCAATTTCAAAGAATTTCACAAATTAAAAGTGTTAAATGCCCTAGTAGGCCTAATGTGATTGGTTGGATAGTTTGGCATGCCAATAGGGTTCTGTTAGCAGTACTGCATATGGCTTCATGCCATTCTGTATTTCATGGCTTCCCATGCCATTCTGTGACATAATAGCCTTTGGCTATGATATTGAGTTGTTATACTCGGGTTCAATCCCCGATAATTATCACAGTTTATTAGCTGTTCTGTTGCACACCGGGAGACACAATGTGACCGATGGTGTGATGGTTCGAGGTACTTAGTACCCAGTGCCAGTTTACCCATTTATCCAGTCCAGTCAACTAGTATAGGTTACTCGGGCAATGTTAATAAATCTTACCAAACTTAAATCAAATAACACTGCAATAAATGTTAGAAACTAAGTCTACCCAGAAATGTAACTATACATTCTGCATATTTTATTTTAATTTAATTTATTTTATTTTATATTGTCACCACTAAGCAGAATTGCTTAGCGCGTCGCTTTTGCCACGCAGTGAGACATAGTCGGGAGTCCAGCGGGCATACTGGGTGAGCCTTCATATCTGCACTCAGAGTTCAGAGTCACCTCACATTGCAGTGCATTTGGTAGGACATTAGGCCATCTGGGATATTTTGATATTTTGTATTTTGTAAATTTTTTTTTTTTTTTTTTTTTGTGTACATTATGAACTCATGTAATCATATTTTTGCTGTAATTATCTATGAACTGTGTTCAGAATTAAATATGAGTATTTCTCATTGAATTTGGTGAATATGAGATGAATGTAAATTTTGGAATACATAATTGATTTGAGAAATGATTGAGAAATATTGGAGGTTGATTGAGAATAATGTGATGATATTATTGGGAGTGTTTTTAACAGGTTCAGAAGAACTGTTTTTCCAATTTATAGCCGGTACTCTGCCGGATTTTCTATAAAATTTGCGAAAAAAATTTAGATTTATCAAAAATTATAAATAAATGAACTAAAAAGGGATTAATTGAAATTGAAAAACGAATTGGTGTTCCGACACACTGAGTGACATAACTTACTCGGCTACACTGTAGACGGGTAAGGGGTGTCACAGTCAAAAAACAAAATGGGACCTAGTGTCCTATCAATGCACTGTAGTCTGTGAGGTGACACGGACGCTATGCAGAACTGTGAACTACCTTACCGAATCTGTGGTCTACTGGGCCCTCTGTCCAAATCTTCAGTACCTACGCGTTGCAAAAGCGACGCACTAAGCATAAAGCTTAGTGGTGCCAATAATACAAGAAATATAATATGCAAATAAAAATAATCATTTCCTTGCTATTGTGTTCATAAGAAATGAATAATTACTAACTTATTGTTTAGTCAAGGGCTAATCATGTTTTATGATATTAACTTCTTCATGCATTTCGTTAATTATTTTCTTCATGATCTTGAGGTTCTTTGTATTTTTGTAATCATTCCTGATACTTAATTTTCGTATTTTCTTTAATAATCAGTGCAATCACAGTTATACTTTTCCATTCATTTGGTTGCCCAAGTAACCTATCTTTGGACGATCGATGGATAACGGGTCGTTGGCACCGACACCGCGGTGCCTCGGGCCGTCATACCATGGGACGCAGAACGTCAACCACGTATGCAGTCAGTATGGCTAAAAAGCCATGATATCACATAATCGGCATAAAAGCCATGAATACGGGCATAAAAGCCATGAATACGGGCATAAAGCCATGAACACAGGCATAAAGCCTTTCGCAGTACTGTTAAAACAATACCCTATTGGCATGCCAAACTATCCAAACCAATCTTGTTAGGTATACTAGGGCATTTAATACTTTAAAATTCTTCAATCTTTGAATTTTAACTTTTGGTGTCACTATTCATTTCATTGGTCAACAAGAAAGTTGACTTTTGCATAGAGAGTAGGTACATTGACTTTGGCACTTCAAACATACCACATTTTTCATTTAAAACTTGTTGGAAGTGATCACCATTACCATTTCTAGGCTTAAACCAAGGGAAACAAAATTTTTAGTTTTTGAAGCTTAACTTTACTATTCCATTAAGCACTGTTACAGTGGGAATTTGAGGAAATGGTAAACATGAAAGTTGTTTCTTATTTTGTCTAGTTGAATTTCTTTTTTTGAATCACTCCATTTGGAGTTTTGTAGCTCAAGTTATGGCCAAAATAAGTTTACTGTTCACGTGCACTGTTCATGCTGAGATTTTGGGTCTGGCAGATTTTTGGTCCAACTTTGGTCAGTAATTTGATCAAGTTAAGTTCATAATTTGGTCTAACTTTCTTCTTATGAAATGTTCTACCATAACTTAGGTTTCCATAGGTTCAAGAATCGCCTAAATCCGAGTTTTCTAGAGAGAGTTATAGCCATCCAAACATTACTACTCAAGTGAAAATCTGCAGAGTTGCAGGTTTGATAACTTAACTTTGCCCAATAATTTGAATGGGTTAATGGCATAATTTGGGGTAATGTTCTTCATGAAAGTTGTTTGTCTATATCATATCTTGTTGCTGTAAAAATTTCAGGTCAATTGATCATATCTACAGTGAGTTATGGCCAAATGAACAGTTACTGTTCATTTGGTCATTTCTGCAGGGGCTGTTGCAGGGTATCCGGATTGGGGCCAACTTTTGGTTCTCTTGCTTTAGTCTTTTGGGCATGGTTTCTTCAGAAAAAATGTGCCGTTATAAGCCTAGTTTCATGTCCAATTGGCCAAACACCAATTGGACCTACACAGCCAAAGATATGGCAGTCCAAGTGGACTGAAATTTCAGTCACCCTGCTGCACTTACAAGGCAGCCTACTCATTCACTTTGCCATGCCATTTTTCAGTCCAATTTATGGTCAACATACCTCAAATGGTCACTAATTGACCATTAGAATGTTCTTTAACCATTTCATAAGCCAAATCAAATTTTTATTTCTCAAAACCCTAGTTTTCCCTTATAATTCTCATATACACCTAATTAAGCACTTCCATTCATTATATATGTGTATATACACCTTAAACATAATCTCTAATTCATTATAAGTCCATTAAAACCATCAAAAATACTCCACCTTTGTTCCTTCCTTAGGGCAACCGAAATTCATAGGGTCCATATACATAGATTCCATTCATTTAATTCACAAAACCTTACTCACTTTAAGTCTTTAACATGAATTAAAAGAGATTTAAGTGTAAATAGGCACTAACCTTTAGGTGGCAGATTTTTCAAGCTACCCAAACTCCTTCTTTCTTCTTCTTTTGGCTGCCTAGAGGTTGCTTAGGATGTGGGGACAAGTTTTAGTGAAGATGACTTAGGGTTTTGGGGTGAGGAAAACATGGAAATTGAAGCTTTTAAGAACCAAAAATGGAGGAGCATGGGTGACGTTTTTTGAAGAGAGAAAGGGCTGCTGAAATTTCTGGAATTCTGCCTCATTTATCCCTTTTTATTGAATTTTAATTGTCTTGCTTTAATGTGATTGGCCATAGCATTTTTAATTACCTAAGCATGACATCATAATTCCCAATTTAGCTCCTTTTTCTTTCTTTTCTTTTCTACTAAATTTCAATTTAATTTTTAGCAATATTTATTCATATTTTATGTCATAATAATTATTTACTCAACTGGACAAGTCGGCCAAAAATTGTCTCTGAAGGCGAAATGACCAAAATGCCCTCCGTTTGGCTTAACGGGTCAAAATTGTCTGTACCGATTGAAAAATTTTTCTAAATATTTTCTTGGAATTCTAATGCCATAGGAACCTCAATGACCCTTCTCTGGAGTCCCAAAAATTATTTTATAATTTTTCCCCCGGGTCTAGGGCTCCTAGTTGCGAGAACCGCAACTTCCCTCTGGTTACCCATCGCTAGGGCACCGGCTCGTTTAACTTGGTTGTATTTTATTTCTAAAAGTTTTACTAAATTTTTCTTATTAATATTTGAGTTAATTTTGGTTCCTCGCTTTAATTTAAATATTTTTCCGAACGTTCTAGCTGTCCGGACCGACACCGGTCACCGGAACAGTAGAATGTACGGAGTTGTTACTGGGAGGATGTTACATAACTTGATATGTGTTAAAAGTGTATTTGGTATGTGATGAAGAGTGTTGCAATATGGTAGTGTGTATTTGGCTTAGAACCTTAAGTGTGTGGCTCCAATTGGTATGAGACCAATTGGAGGTGAAACTAGGCACAAAAAGTGCCAACTTTCATGAAGGAAACTTACCAAAATTCTGCTTTGAAGGTAACTTGAAAAAATGACCAAATCCGAATTAGTGCATTTAAGGCCTGAAAATTGACCATTTGGGCAGCAGTTAGTGTTTTGGCCATAACTCACTCAAAACAGTCCAATTGACCTGAAATTTTTACCATGAATAGTTTAGACATATATCTACAAGTCTTATGAAGACACCAAAGCCCAGAAATGACCATAAGCAAGTCAAATATCTTGCACAAGTTCGAGTCTAAAAACTGGCCGAACCAAAAGTGGCCTAAAATGACCTAAAGTGACCAATTTTGGTGCATTCTGACCAGAAATAGTAAAATGACCATAACTTTGTCTACATAACTCAGAATGACCTGAAATTTTGCCCCGCATTCAATAAGACATAGATCTACAAGTTTGTAGTTTTGACCAAAACCCAAAAACCGAGGGAACTAGGTTGTTCGACTAGGTCAAATTAATATACCGGAATCCGGCAAATTGCAATAAAATGCAACATACATGAAAATGAATTGAGTAACATGTACCAATACTAAAAGGCTATCAAATATGACATATTGGTAACATTAAGACCTAATTCACCTAGACTGCATCGAGGGTCAACATCTTAGGTTGACTAAGGAAATAATAGTATTCAATAAATTAATTATTAAGCACTATCGTTAGAGACAGTTTAAATGAGTATTGAAACACTTCAAATTGTATGTTTCAGTTAGCAAAGACTCAGGGAAGGGGAAGGAAACACTGAGTCAGAGTCAAGAGATAGTTATCAGAGGTTTGTGCACAACTAGTTTTTAACTGATTTTGTTCTAAATATTTCATATGATTAAATGATATATTTTTCTTATGTATTATGTTTAACAAGCAATGGATTTAATTCAATGATTATTGAAATTGTTATAGTAAGTATGAATTTAGCTTTGTGAAATGGTACTTCCATAAGTATTAAGCATTGTTGTGAATTGAATAAATTATGTTTTGGAAAATTGTGATAGAACATGTTTTGAATTGTGATGGGCAATTTGCATGGAAAAATGCAAATTTATAATTTGAATTGTGATGAGCATAAAAATTATTAGATATTAGAATTGACTTTGAATCGAATTGTATTGTGATTTATGCTTACTAAAAGGATTGTGATATTATTTTATTTCTCACTATAGATTCTTGACTAAGTTATTACCCGTCTCTCTCATTTGTTGAGAAGACAATAGAGTTAGTTGTGTTTTGATTACCATGGTACGTGCACAGGCTTTGATTCTCCTCTTATTAGAAGCTAGATCAAAGTTTTTATGTTATGGCCCTTGCAGAAGATTCATTATTGTGATGTATACTGTGCACGATGATTCGACCTCCCCGACCATAGGGAGTTAGAATCACCCCGAAAATGGCCCATTCGGATTAGTCTTGCATAGTTAGTGAGATAAAAAAATGGTTTTTAAGATAAAAAATGGCTTTGAGATACAGAATGGCTTTTGAGATATAGTTTTTGAGATACAGAATGTTTTTGAATAATAAAGAATTATGATTTCAATTATGATTTATGTATACTTGATTTTGTTGGAATTACCTTAAATGGTTAGTTATGATTTGATAAATTGAATTTCGTAATCAAAGTCATTTTATACAAATGATTTACATTATTGGCAATGAATATTTTTTGTTTTGGAATTTGATGAGTATTCAGATTTCCAAATTATTTGCTGTAAATTTTGTCAATGTATATTGTACTATGTTTTAAATTATAGTTATGCACCACTGAGTTCACCACTCAGCGATAGCTTTGTATGCTGTCGTAGGTGAAAAGAGCATAGAGCAATTGAGTAAACTTCTTTGAAGAGACATTCAGATTAGCTCCAGGTTTACCCATGTACACAGGTTTTGATGTATGCATGTAATAATATGTATATAAATTATTTGAGCAGTTGTATAAAAACTCTAGTAAAATATTTTGGCATGTAATTAAATGTAAATTATTGTAAATGTAAATTTGAGATTTCATTTACTTGAATAGTCTTGTAATATAAATTTTGAGTCTTGTAATCAATGAAA